>NW_027187604.1:0-72098 GCF_041381155.1 Argopecten irradians | reverse complement strand
TCTATTACAGAAAATAATTCCCCTAAACTTGCAAACATGTTGTTTATCCCACTACATGGCACACATCGATACGTGGGAGCGTACAGATTTTCACTCCATACGCACATCTATAATGCAGTGACATGTATTGAAAACAGAAAGGAACCATCTCATTCTTGCAATACGATTGTCTTGTTCTAAAGTCCCGCTAATATTGCAGCAGATGCTGCAATTGAAGTCCATCGCCATTCAAAGTTTGTCACATTGACCATTTAATATGAGTACGATCCCAGTATAATGTCCAATTACACTGGAAAGAAGATTAGGGGTGTATATACAGGGGCCGTTTTCGATTATACGGTTTGACATGTGTAGGAAACCTAGTGTGTTCGTTTATTAATTAAAGACGGACATGGTGATTTTATATTGTTTTCAAACGAGCCTTGACAAAGACCTTCGCAGGCCTGTATTAAAAAAACTGCATGGTCCCGTCAGGATTCATAACTTGAAAATAATGACTTTAAAACAACGGTTCGAAACTAGTTGTATCCGAATAATGACGAAAACGGGACCCTAGTAATGAATTTCAATTGAAAACAGACTATAGCGTTCCACATGACAGAGAGGGACTTTAAAAGATGGCTGCTCCAAGTAGCGATGGTTAAACATAACATGTTTACAATATGGATGGTTTCTTTGTTTTATATATGTGTCACTTAATAATAGATGTGCGTGTTTTTCTATGGAGAGAAAAATATCTCCACTATCGATGTGTGCGAGTGTGGGAACCACTGCAGTTGGATTATTTTCTGGTAAAAGACCCTTACAAGAGGGGGTCGGTCAAACCTGACTTGATTTTCCAGACATAAAGTTTAGAAGGCTTCGAGTTGGGATTCCAGACGAGAGACATCTATCAGACGTCCGAATATAAGAAGAGTCTAGAGGAGGAATCTCAATAGGGATTAGCATACATGTAGTGTTCAAATTATCCTTATACACATTCCCTGCCAAGTTTCAGGTGTCGGTTTGAGCGCAACATTTTTTTTATCTCCAAAAACTGTTGTTTTTTTTTTCTTTTCGCTAGTTTTGTATAGTCTATATAGATAAGCTATTATAACTATATATCCGCTTATAATAGCATTAAATTTACATGTGCCCAACCTGGTAACGTTCACACAGATTTTTTTTCTGAGCTGTGTACCTCATTGCTCACTTCCATAGCAAATATTATTTTACCTGTTTTGTAAAAGGAAACATAATGTTTTTGACTTGATCGATGGATAAAACATTACCTTGAGCGTGACATCACATAACTTTCCTGACGTCTAATGTCTTCAAATACTGGAAAAGCACAAATACCGGGAAGTCGTCTTTGTGGAAAACAACAACATCCTCCGACATATTTATACCCGGAAGTGATTAGTAGCTCCATTTTACCTAGACGAGGGAAAATTATTCATTACGCCTTCGATGATACAGTAAAATTATATAGCCCCCAGCACAAACCGGGCAAGGTCGTATGCCCCCCTGGAACCCACCAACCCCCCGAAAAACATTAATATGGCTGGTTCATAAAATTTAGCCATAAACAATACTTGGGCTGAAACAGTTCAATAGAAAGTAATTTAGTAAAATTAAAAGGTAACTTAAATTCACCATTTTGATTAACCCCTAAACCGGACAGGGGTTGATTCTTCGGTGTAGGTAGTGTTGACTTTAGGTGTACGCCCCTAAACCCGCGCTCCCCCCCCCCCCCCACCAAAAGAAAAAAATTATGGCTGGGTCCATAAAAATTTAGGATAATAAATTATAACTTGGGGGCTTGAAAATGAAAAAAAAACGGTTCAATAGAGAAAAGTAATTTAGTAAATTAAAAAGGTAACTTAAATTCACCCATTTTTGATTAATCGCATTTGCTCCCTAAACCGGAATAGCAAAGTGTTGATCTTTGGTGATAAGGGGTATTGGTTTGTAAACTTCGAGCTCTACTATCATGCTCATTAGCACCGCCTCACTCATCCTAAATTTGGACATATTACCAGGGGGACTTTTCTATGCACTGTTGAGGGTAGGGTATTGATTGTGATGTCGTGTTTTTGAGAGCGTTAAAGTCATACTTTTCTGAGGTAAAACAACGGGAATTGCGCTCACTCAAAAATAATGACGTAACAAAATCGATACCTTACCCGCCAAACGGGAGCTAACTCTGTAATTATATACGTGCAAAAAGACGGAATTGTGTACCCAAAGCGCCCCACAAATACGGGTCGATGAATGGTAGGACTGACAATGAGTAATTTTGATTTTTTTTTTTCAAATATAAATTCGCCATATTCTAAAATTTTTTGAAAATAAAATGCTATTGTTTCAAAAGCTTCAAACCATAGAATTATTCTCTCTACACGAACTTTGATAAGTAACAAATTTTAAAATGTTTTCTCTGTGTATTTTTAAGATGCTCCACCGCTGACAAATGGTATTTTTTCACTATCAAAAACAGAAGCAGGCGATCTGGTATTTTTCTTCAGTTACAAAAAAGTTACTTACTTCACACCATTACCACCATTGAAAAGTTTGAGCTTCTAATTTTACTTAAAGTTTAAAATATAAAAAATAATTAATTGCATCCCGAAAAAATTCCCTGGCACTATATCCTATATGGAATGAATTACTGATTGCGCATGCACCAAAAGCAAAAGAAATTATTTTATATTATATTTTGTGTTAATTAGACATAAATATACACGATTTTCAAACACCAATTATTGTTCAAATGATGAGTATCATTTTTGCTCTGTCGGCGGTGGTGGAGCATCTTTAAATGGTTATTAACATGAATTTACATCGCCTGCGTGGATTACTTACATTATCATAGTACCATAATTGAAAAGGTTGATTTTTGATCTTTAAAGCGTCTTAATACGGTATTTTTTATTTATTTAAAGGAGCTTGCATTTAGAAAAATGATAATTGTGAATGTAGTCATACTATTATATGCTTCCCTACTCGATCTGAATATACCGGATTCACACAATCGGCACACTGCTGTGTAACTCAAAATAATAATGAATTAACTGCCTTGCTAAGACATATAAACAAATTAATCTTTTCATTTTTTGAAATAGCATGATCCATTGATAGACATGTTCAGTCTAGCTAGTTCGTGTGTATTGAATTTTCATTACTAAAGGTTTTATCATTATATGCTTGAACGTTTTAGGAAACGCGCCGCGCAGCGGTTATTTTTTTAACAATGAAGTACGAAAAATGTGCAGGAGGACCCTTTTTTCTTTCAAATATGCATTTTTAGAACATCTCACTCGGCGAAAATGGGGGGAGGGGCAAAAAGACATGTATGCCCCCTTGCCCCCCGCTTCCTACGCCCCTGATATGGATTAACTTGAATAAATTATTTCATGTTATGAATATATAATACAAAAACCTGAGTGTATTGTTATTTAAATTTAATTGAATCAAAATCTAAATACAGCATTACCACTAAAATTGCGAACGTTTCAGAGATTGGACAAAACGAAAGTGGACGCTATATATATGTCATACACATTTTTTACCTTCGGATACTCTCGCGATCTTATGAAATGAAACAGTCTCTGGAGTGTACATATATAAGCATTAAACCTTATGGTTTATACCATGTCAAACCCCGAAGGTGGTTTCTTTCCGGACTTTCACTCGAAGGTCCGGGTAGTCTATGCTTCTGTAGGTTTATTCATTGGAGTATCAATACTGTGTGTATTTGGTTTTAAGTATTCTAACTGGGACGCGGCCATATGGGGGCTTACCTCCGGTAAGTGACATACATACACGTACAAAGTATATACATGTACGTATACGTACAATGTATACTATGGCTAGAACAAGTCGACAACAGTTCAATTTATAGACCGTCACATCTAAAAACTAATAATTTCTATGTCTGTCTTGTTTTACATGTACGTGTACATGTACTTACAATGCAAGTACAACTGTAGTAGGCATTTTAGGCTACTATTGAGTGACACTTAGGTCATAGTTCAAACGATTTTTGAGGATACACATTGACCAGTCTTTTACTAGTAAACTCCTCAATCTGTGTGTACATAAGTAGTTCTGACGTCAGTTACATGCATAATTATAGTACAATGACAATAAGGTACATTACATGCAACAAAGTTTACACAAATGTAGCATCAAACGATATGAGGGGTCAATAACTGGGTCATATAAGTTAATTGATGCTTCCGAGCAGGGATTTTCATATTGCATTTGATTTATTACTTTACTTTTTTAAACATAATTGATACAGAATCTATTAGTTTAATACGTGTGAGAAAATTGGACAGTTTATAGTTATTACATACATTTAGCAATCGAAATAAGTACAGACACGGGCCTGCATACGACTTAGGGGTCAGAAACTGGGTCGTAATTGCATACGTATACACTTGGTAATTGGTATCCATTCAATTCATTAGAACAAGAAAAATGCGCCAGTTACAGTTAGGGTATTATAGCAATCGATAAACATTACAAAATTAAAAATAAAACTCTATGAAATATTCTATATGTAAATGTACTGCCTGTGTTCATTCCCACAATTAGGGCAGGGATATTCCAAGGGTTACTATCACTGTCGTTTTAATGACAATGATAGCTAGTAACCCCTAGACTAACGAGGATGCAATTCGAGCGTAACATACTTCTCATGCTGTTTGGAGATTTGAAACATACGGCCCATCCTATTATACGCATGTAGTTCATGTACGAGAGGCCGTCCACAATAAGTGACCCTATAGCTATTCATTGCTATTTTATTATACCACATGATAAAATAACGGTAAATACAGATCCCTTTGATGTCCCAAACAACTAGGCAACAATTAGATGAAAATAAATGTGGGTTTTGTTATGGATGAAAAGATAACATTACTATGGTACTGTAAACCAACCTTCAGTGCCAAGATATTCTCTTCATTTTTTCTCAGGTGACAAATTATATGACATTGAAGTAACGTGATGTCTTTTTCCCCTGTTGACAGGTTTAGTAGCGGGACTGACTCTGGTATTACACATTTGGTACTGCAGAAAGGTCAACGCGGGAGGTCAGATCGACCGTAGTTCCCTCAGTAGACTGATGCTGTTGGGCTGCTGTGTCCAGTTAGGGGGTGTCTGTAGCTTCGTCGTTTATCTTACCTTAGCAATAACAGAGGGACAAGGTGAGAAACTTTTCAGAAAATCATTCTTCGTTAGGCATGAGATTTCACAAAGTAGTAAGGAGACAAGAGTATTTTGTCTGAAATTGGATAAAAAATATAACAAATCAGCTAAAATAAGTTATTTAGAAATTTCATTAATAACGGTTTATACAAGTTCATAAAATCATAAATATGCAAAAAGTATTTATTTATATGTCATTGTTGTTGGGAGAGGGCTTTTATAAGTTTTAATAACTTGTGCACAATCCTGCTGTAATGTTGTTTTTGTAATAAAATACGTTTAAACTCAAAACTGCAAAGTGTATGACAATGAATAGCTCACCAGATTTTAGCTCACTTTAGCTAAACATTGCTACATTTCTTACTATCAAGCGGCATTCGACCCACCTGGTCCAAAAAGGTTCATGTAATTAATGTAAGCTATCGCTATCGAAAAGCAATTGACCATTCTGATTTATAGTAGCTAAACAGTATATATATCCGTATATGGTCCAATTATATTGTATGCATAATATACATGTGATATTATTTTACAGTTTACTTCGATTATTTTAGGTGAATATGTATTTTGTATTTATAGATTTACAGATCTATGGGAGAGGATATTACCTTACTCTGGTATGGTGTTTCATGACATGGAAGTGGGGCTTCATCTTATTTTTGTCTGCTAGAAGGTATCGCAACCAGTTTTACGAGGTCTACACAATTTTGCCGAAGTCCGAAAAATGCTAGCATATCAGACATGATTTTCAACATTCTTCTTCATGTATACATATACCATCATGTTCCTATGGAGACATAGAGCAGGTTTTCCTTTTTCATGTCTGTCATATTACTTTAGAAGTTACTTATCATTTTTTCAGAGGAAAGCTTTAGGTTATATACCGATATATTCCTTATTTAAAGGATAGACATGTATAATAATAATAATAAATCATTTGATTGTTTCTGATGTTATCATAAAGAAAACAGCATAAGTTCAAACTCCAAATCGAATAATCAAGAACAGAGCATCAAGAAAATTTAGATCCGCAATGCAATCATGGAAAATAAAACTAATCATGTGCTAGGGGGATTAAACGTTCTTTGCATCATCGACGTCACCCTCCAAATATACATGTAGGCAATAGAGTCACCAACCATACAAATCTAGGTCACAAAAACACTCACTATGCAAATCTAATTTACAACAACACCCACGATATAAAACTAGTCACAGCGACACCCACCATACAAATCTAGGTCACAGCGATACCACCCACCATACAAATCTAGATCAATTGACACCACCATAAAAATCTATGTTATAGCGATATCCATCATACAAATACTAGGTCACAGCGTTACCAACCATACAAATCTAGATCAAAGTGACATCCACCATACAAATCACGGCTATGTTACAGCGATACCATCATACAAGATCTAGGTCACAGCGACTTTGCACAGACCATACAAAAACTAGGTCACAGCAGACACCCAAAAACATACATAATCTAGCAATTCACAGCGTTACACCCACCCATACAAATCTAGTTAAGTTCAAGCTTTTAAATACACACCCACCATTCAAATCGGCAGGTTGTGCACAGTGATAACATCATACTAATCTAGGTCACAGGTAATTTATCGAAACCCACTTTAGAAAAGATCATGGCGACACCTGACATACAAATCAAAATGATTAAGTCATATCTAATTGTAGATTAGAATCTCAGCTGCTTTGTACGGATCATTAAATCGATCAAAACTGAACATTTTCAGAATATTTTTTTTTAAGTTTTATATTTTCTTGTTGAGCAATTTGTCAGAAAGTTATTTTTTGCAAAGTTAACTATAGAGTGTTCTCTACATGTTAAAGTTGACAAGAAATAATCCTGCGGACATACTGTGCTCTGATCAGATCGTATGTAAGTTATCATCGCTTTTCATTTCGGCAGCGTGCTTGTGCATTAATCACGCTACAATGTCAATAATCATTCACCCAGCTAATTTATTGTTCATGCATCGCTGAACATTATTATATATTACTGAACAAGTTGTAGTGATGGCAGTAGTGTATCATTAGGTGAATTGTCATGTGTAAACGTCAAAAGTGGTTATGTAGTTTTATTTGTTTAACAGTTTTACTTTGAATGTCCAGAGATTTATAGTTACATGATACATGTATATAGTATTAATAAAATATTCTGTCGTAAATTAAGCTCTAGCGTTCCCAATGTAGTCTCTATTTTTGATGAATTTAATGTGAATCTGAGTTTTTTGATACTGTGTCAGTTTGATAAACCATGTACATTAATGTAAAAGACATTATCTTGAAACTTATCTACATTTTATACACGTTAAATGAATTTATGAGTCTACACAACATTGTTATTTATTATATGGTTAACTCATTCCCCCCTGAAATTTCATATTGAACTCTTCCAGTCTTTGAATGAGACGAGTTCAAATGTGTCTTTAGGGGTGTGTGAATTGAAAGATGGAATATTATTAAAGTAAACGGGTTGGTGATGTTATTGAACTCATTTTCATCATATCGATAATGTGCCTAAGAGATTAAATTATTTTTGTGTGTATTTATACTATAACCACGACATTTAAAAAGATATTCTGTATGTTACATGTATATATTTTATATTATTGGTATAGCTTTGTATATCAAATTATATGGTTGTTTCATCAAAAATATGTTAAATAATTAAGATGTTTTGTAGATTTTATATATGTTACTTATTAGAATTACTTTGCTCTGTTATCTGGATATCATACTTTTTCCTAGTCACATAATGACGTCTACTATTGTTTCAGTCAATAAAACACTTGAAAATATTATTAGAGTTATTCCTCTTCGTATGCCACTGTGTGACCACAGGCGTTTGGCTCTATAAATATATATTTTTCTATGTATGAATTACTGTGTCACACAATATTACACATATAGAGAGAAACATATCTATAGAGTCAAACGCATGTGGTGTGACGTCGATTAATCGGACGTGAATATCACTTGAAATATTATGTGTCATGAATAAGCATCCTCGATACTCCAGGGGTTCCGATCACTTACGATCTCTACACCCCTGGACTTAGACTGGCTACCAGTCTCTAGAATATTAAACAAATCACTAAAAATTGGCTTGATTATTTTTGTCTCTACTACATGCCTGATTCCTAAGTTTTAAACTAGGGGGAGATAATCTAGTAAAGAACTCTGCTGAGAAAGTCTTATCAGCAACTTAGGGTCTGGTGGCCAGTCTACCCTGGACTATCTCATAGCAAAACTGGAGGCAACAGAACAGAACTGGTAATTTAGTCCTTTGATGTACATCAAAAGAGCCGTATAATGGTACACTGTGGTTGACTGTGTGGCTTTGTAGTTGGACGTCGCCCTCTCTGTAGTCTTCAAAGGAAATCTTTGCTGGTCTGTGATTGGTCAAATGTTTTCCGCTGAACTGCCTTCAATTTCACATGAGATAGTCCAGGGGTGTAGAGAACGAAAGTGATCGGAACCCCTGGAGTATCGAGGATGTGAATAAGAAACATCGAAAGATGCTATCTAATACAGTTATTGACTTAGATTAAAACAAATTTCAGTTTAGTCGTAGTTTTATTAAACAAAATATAGATTCTAAATTATTAACCAAATATGACTTCTAAATTATTATCCAAATATGGGTTCGTAATTATTAACCAGATATGAGTTCTAAATTATCAACCGCATATGAGTTCTTTAAAATTATTAACGAAATATGGATTCTATGTTATTCGAAATTCTAAATTATTAACCAAATATGTGCTCTTAATTATTAACCAAATATGGATTCTAAAATATTAACCAATTTTGGGTTCTATATTATTAACCAAATATGGGATCTTAATTATTAACCAAATATGGATTCTAAAATATTAACCAAATATGGGTTCTTAATTATTAACCAAATATGGATTCTAAAATATTAACCAAATATGGGTTCTTAATTATTAACCAAATATGGATTCTAAATTATTAACCAAATATGGATTCTAAAATATTAACCAAATATGGGTTCTTAATTATTAACCAAATATGGATTCTAAAATATTAACCAAATATGGGTTCTTAATTATTAACCAAATATGGATTCTAAATTATTAACCAAAAATGGATTCTAAAATATTAACCAAATATGGGTTCTTAATTATTTACCAAATATGGATTCTAAATTATTAACCAAATATGGGTTCGTAATAATTAACCAAATATGGGTTCTTAATTATTAACCAAATATGGGTTCGTAATTATTAACCAAATATGGGTTCTAACGCAGGCAGTGGTTGCAGATTAAGCAGTACAACAACGCCATGTATTATTTCTGTTTGTGTTTTGTATTTCATATCAATTTTTAAAATGAATAGACAAATACAGTAAGAACATCAAGAACATCTACCGTTGGATACTGTTGTGAAAATTCATATGATTCATACGAACTGCTTATAAAAATAATCACTTTCTTTTTTAATTATTGAAAATTGTCTTCTGGTATTACATCAGAGCTACAGAAAAGCCACACCAAGTGTTGTAAATGTTCCTTAGAACTGCTGGTCGCACCTTTCAGTAAAGTTCGCTTTTAGACCTGTCGAAAATACATTTGTATCTAGAGAACGATTTTGATCATCGTACACTAGAGTCGGCCTTGATAATTATTCAGGAATTATTACACCAGGGCCCGATTCACATAGACTCTCCTGATGTATTTGATCATTGAAAGAATTCGTAAGATTGTATTTGCCATTGATTTTTTTTAATCAGGTAGTCATTCGAAAACAAAAATGTGATGACATGCTGCAACGAACGGTTGAACGACCATGCAGTATACTGTGACCAGATCAAATGTGTACAACATTGTTTTTGGTAACTATAATTAAATAGTATACATTTTCCCAACTATCATCAGGAGGTGCAATACGAACACACATGCGCACCAGTCTTCCAATGGCCATGCAAATAATGCGGTAGAGTGTGTACCTGTTGCCTCTATTGTGGGATCGTAATTTAAGATATATAATGTTTTTCTCCCTATCTGACTTTCTTCGTCCTAACGTCTTCCTTTGGACCGCCACACTTTTCTGGGTTCTTTCACTGGCCGAAAAACGTCATAGTTAACAAAAGTGGTAGTTTCAACTCATGCTTAACAACGCTTAGCATAAAGGAAGCGGGACGATTGGTTTGCCTGTTGAGTGGGTTGTGTTATCCGGTGTCTAAGTCTGTATGCGTTAGTGTTGTAACACTATAAAATTGACAAAAGTTTCGACTATTGCAAATAGACTCAACACGAACGTGTCGCAGCCTCCCAAAATATACTCGTTGCATACAAGGAAAGTCGACCCTGGCTATTCATACGGCGTTAAAAAACAAACAAACCAAATCCAAATCACACACTCGAAACAAATTGGGCCACGTTTGCAAAATGGTTCCAAACATCTTTCTAAGTAGTATATTGGCCCTAGGTAGCGAGACAAAGCCCATGGTACATTTTTACAAGGACAAGTGGACATCTTTGATTATTTCTTTTCTCGAGTATATACACGAAAATCTCATATGAAAAAAAAAAATTATCCGCCGTAGTTAAGTTTGGATCGTCACTTCTGATTTCTTTGAAGAATTTCGTGTTTTTTTTTAAATTAATATTAGGTATACCCTGATAACAAAAAGCACATGAAAACCATGTCACCAGGTTAACTTTTCCTATTGTATAGAGAATACATGTATAGAGCATATGCCCATATAATGTCCAATACCTATAGTATGAGCAATATGATTCATAAATTTATCAAATAAGCTAATTTTTCCGTAATAAAATGAAATTTTGCTATTTTTAGGTTATCTGAACCATCATGTTTCGTCCGGTGTCGTCCATCGTGCACCGTCTGCCGTGCGTAATCTTTTCACATTTTGAATTTCTTTTCAATTTCTGCCAATGAGATTAAGCTGAAAGTTGCATGAATTGATAATGACATTTTCCCGACAAAGTGTTATTTTTTCGAGTTGATTCAAAATCCAAAATGACCGCCACAGCCGCCATCTTGAAAATATATTTTGAACTTCTTTTCAAGCTCTATCGGTGGGGATTGGTTGAAACTTGTCTGGAATGATCATAACAAAGTGTTGTTACATTCTCATGCTTATCCCAAATCGATGTTGGCTACCAAGACACCATATCAAATTTAATTTCCTTTATGACCACGAGTATTGCAAAGGTAGTCAGATGACGATTAACGCCTTTAAGCCCCTTGTTGAAAAAAAAAACCCATTCCGGACCCGTTATTTGTGAAAAAATAAAAACCCCGTCTCAAAATGGTCAAAATGATCTTTACGAAATATAAGCAGAATTCTTATCCGCATGATGTCGACATCGTCGTCAAGGCCTACTTGTATATGTCACGGTGAATATAACTTGTGACGTCATATCAATTGTGACGTTGTTTGTTGATATCACATGTCATCCATTGTCAACTAGACGCACAAATCGACAATGGTCACGATGTATTTTCTAAGCTGAACCTAGGACTGAATCTTAGTTACATTTATAGGTAAGTAGCATGATAAAAACAAATTTTATGTACTCTTTAAATGTAAATGATTCATTTAATGGATGTTTAATAAACCGAAAGAAAACCTCTTTTATACTCGAATAGAATAGTAGCATGTGTCAGGCGATGTTTGCGCTTTTAATCAGGGGAGAATTTTCGAACTTCAAACATGGTATTTAGGAATTGTTATTAGTACTTTTTTAAATGTTAGCTTTATCAAACTGTAATTGACACACGACGTCAACTGACTGATTTACTTACAATAATATTGGTCATATTAAAAAAAAAAATCCAATAATTAGATAAATTCAATAAATTTATATATAAAACCATGTGGAGAGCGCAGTTGCCTCCCCTCATGACTTATGTATCCTGAATTTAGAGCGGTCTCTATACTTACCATTTTCTCGACCATTCGCTTCTGTATTTTGTATAATAACATGTGTAAGGTTTAGTAATATATCAGAAGCGTACCAAGAAGACGAGATTTTGTCGCGAAAATTGCGCATGTGAGTACAGTTTTAATATAATAAATTAGGGACAACAGATATATCTAAGTTAAGTTTATTTTCCAGTACATGATTGAGGTCCTCTCACTGGACTCATAATCATACAATAAATACATACATGATATATAATGTACATGTAGCATTGCAGGTAACAATCTGAAATAGTTTCGTTAAGTTAAGTTTTTAAAAAATGTTTGTGTAGGTTAATTTATGTACTTGTACGTACAGGATAAAAAAAAACCAAACATATGTACGTATTGGCCCTAATACGCCGCCGTATACATGTATGTGTCTACTTGATTTTGTTTGTTTTGTTTGCCTCTATATTAGGGACAAGTCTATTCACTGACTTTTTTTTCTTTGATAGGTTCACGATGATTCAGCACAGAACAAAGGAAAAAACATTGGGACCAAACTGCCCAGATAACAATCAACCTGAAACAATTCGTTTGACCATGCGAGTACGATAGGGCAGTAAGTAAAGTACCAACGCTCAATAAGGAATTTCAAACTTTCGAGGGTAATTGAAACTTACATGTAATTTCTAATCAACAATTAAATGGACCAAAGCTGAATTATCGTACTTTTTCGTTTACATGTAGGCAGGCGATAGCCTCTGGCAAGAGACCATCCGTTTAAAGAAGAGGCCAATGTCAAGACACCAAAGCTTTCAACACCCCTACCACAGAAGTTTACTGGTCCATACCCAAACTAGAGAAAACAGAAGCAAATGAAATGGTTAGTTTTGAATTAATTGATGATATTTAGGTCTTTCTTTCGTAATTGTTATAATACGGTGTATGTTCAATAAGTTGTATGTGCAAGTAGTGCGATAATGTCAAAGAGCTTGAATTAGAATCTGGTCTACAGAATAATTTGATTATCTGTAGGTCGTTAAATTATAAGTACATG
The DNA here is from genome assembly GCF_041381155.1 of Argopecten irradians. Taxonomy (NCBI): domain Eukaryota; kingdom Metazoa; phylum Mollusca; class Bivalvia; order Pectinida; family Pectinidae; genus Argopecten; species Argopecten irradians. The sequence goes on along the minus strand of NW_027187604.1, from coordinate 58,909 downwards.
TATGCCACGGGGTTCTCCAGGGCGATGTCAAAGTCCCCTACTATGAAGCTATATAAAGATAGACACTTGTACATTTATGTTTACAGAAACAGTTTTATATAGTTTTTCTTTATGCGCATGAAATAGGATGGGAAAGAATCAATTAGAGCCACAAACATAAACATATTATTTAATAATTCTAATTCTTGTAGGACTCCAGTGTACAGGAACCACAAATAAACAACCCCTCGACCGCATTTCTAGATCACTTACATGTAGCAGTGTATATAAAGGTAAAGTGTTTACATGTAACTGTGTAAATAACACCATATTGTTTACATCTAGCCGTGTTTACAAGTGATTGTGTATATAAAGGAAATTAATTTTTCAAAGTAAAATGGCACAAAAAACAAATAACAGTTTCGGCTGTTTGTGTGTGTAATTATATGGCAGTAATTTTGTCGTGAATTTGAAACTCTAGTTTGATCTAGTTTGAAAATATTTCACGTTAGACTACATCCATACAAAGACAGTCGTGCATATACACGATGGTTTTTATTTAATTGGCAGGAAGATGATAGCCACGAGCGAAAAGTCACTCTCAATTATGAAGAGTCTGTCCAAACCGCCGAAACTAACACGATGAACATGGATACACCACGTGACCGCCTTGCTGTGTATGTAGAGGTAAGACTTTTTCCCCAACAATATCTGCTTATAAATACCACATACCTTAATACACTGGATGTCTCCGATACTTGCCGGTCCCCTCACCAGGTGATTTCTCCTTCCTCCAGCGTTTCGGCGCATTCCATGACGTCATCGGTTAGCTGGCTGGGTTTACCAGGCCCAACCAGAGACCGCTTGATGTGGCTGTGGGTAGTTGCCATAGCTACTGCATCTTGTTTCTCACCTCAGGCGATGAGATGTTTAATTTCTATCGTCGCCTGTTGGTTAGCACTATGTCTAGTGACCAATTCACTTTTCGTCCCTCTTTCTCCTGACCTGTTTGGAAGTAACCTCTACCTAATTATAGCACTTATCAGATTTCTCCGGTATGCTCCTATGACTCCTAATAGTCGTAAGGCTCGCCGAACTGACTGACCGGGTAAAACCCATACATCCAACCCGTATAGGTAGTCACCATGCGCATGCCTTTCATCCCCGTTGGTGACATTCCTCTACCAGCTGCTGATATGTCACTTCTGAATAGAAATTCATCCTCTGCCTGAACTCTCTGCTGTTGCGAGTAACCACCTACCTGTCTCACTCTCCTGCTGGATAATGCATCCTCATCTATCGATATGATCTCTGCCTGGGCCATTTCCCTGCGTGTCCGCTCGTTCCCACTTTCCCATCTTGGCCTTGTTATGGTTGCTAGCCCAAGACGCTTCGATGCCACTGTCCCAACAATATCCCCGCGCCGTAGTCTTTGGCGTCCCACTTCCTTCTTGTCCGTGCTCTGCTAATCTTCATTTAACCTTAACAACCAGTCTCCAGTCTCTGCTGTGTAATTCCCTACAGTGAAGCGCATATGGAAACTGTCGAAATAGAATTTGAGATGCACTCTGAACCTCTGCCATCCCTTATACCTCTCCTTGGTGAGTTCTACTTAATGGTGTGGTATGGATCCGTAGGCGTTGGCGAGGTCTAGTCAGAGAACTGCAACATCGCCATTGTTCTCCCTTGCAGCTCTGATGGATAGATACACTGGTATGCTCTAGACATCCAGATACTTAGTGTAGGTATGCTTCTCCTCTGGACTGAAGTGTCTATGTACATTGCCAAGATGGCCAGCATGACATTTCTTCCACGTGCAGCAAAGATATAGTCCTGAATTGGCTGATACCTCTGAAGTTATCTTCTTTTGGTATAAAGTATCCCTATGCTCTACTCCAGCTCTCTGCCAAACGTCATTTCCTCAAAACCTTCTAAAAAGTAGGCACAACTTTCTCAACTGTCTGGGGCAGTTCTGGTGCACCTAATAATGTACTACATTGGGTCCGGGTGCTGACTCTGATCTCTCTTTTCTGATAACTTCCCGAACCGACATTCCTCTCACTTTCTTGTCAATGTTCTCGGCAAGCATTGATTCCAGAACAAAATCAGCGTCCTCATCTAACTGTTTCCATGCTGCCTTTCCAAACAACACTTCACCTCCCAGAACCATCTCCTTCTCTGTTTCACCAAATTGCTCGGTCGGTGCGTTCCAATAGGTTGAAAATTGGAGCGCTGCCCATAGTTTCAAGGCGGATCTTCAATCCTCTTTCGTTTTTGCAATTCTTCCGCAACTACATTTGCTCCCTCTTCTTCTATTGTTCTGACTCGCATCCATATTCCGTTCCGGTGGCGTTTCCGACCTCTGTTCGATGGGTCGCTTATCCTTCGTAGGCTTCTCCACTCTCCGACCTCGTGGGTGTCTCAATGTGGAAAGCGCTTTTTCATACTTCTAAGAAACCCCTCATAACACTATATAACATTATTTTTAATATATCAAAAAGAAATTCTAAGTCTATACATTTCTATTTCTATTTGTAGAGAGGTAACATGCGAAAGGTTATATTTAAGGATGAGATGAAATTGTCAGAAACAGGAAATGCCGAGACTCCGATTGAAGACCAATTTCACTGGTCGCGACCAAACACAGACGAGAAAACTACAAACCAATTGGTAAGTTCAATGTCAGTTTAAACGATTTTAATGACATGAACATCACAAAGGCATTTGCAAAGCAGACAAAGTGTATCGTCATATTATGTATTACTTGTATTGTACACTTTGACCGTTTCTTTGTTTATTTTTTTATTAGAAAATGTTATCTTACGTTATATCCACTAACATGAAGACATATCGAACCGACTATCACTTCGTCAATGAAACGCCCTTTTTTGGGGACGTGGATGTGGCGCAGTGGTAAAAGGCGCAGGTATGTTGGGTGCCGTAGATAGTGAGTTCGAGGACCGGATAGAGCACGAGTAATAATAAACAAACTGTCATCCTTTGTTAAATTGTGTTTCTTTGATATGTCTTATTACTTATAACAACGTATTGTTTTATCCAAAGGTTTAATTTGAATTTCCTGTTTATATTGTTCTTCGTTGATGATTATATAAAATTTGCGTACAATTCGTATCCATTTATGTATATACAATGCGATCCAGGAATTCAAATAATCTAATTGACACTTTCCACATTGATCATGTCAGTATATCGAACTGGCTATCATTTCGACATAGAAATGTCCTTTTTTGGACGTGGATGTGGCGCTGTGGTAAAAGGCACAGGTATGTCTGGCTAGTCGATTGGGTGCCGTAGGTCGTGAGTTCGAGGCCCGGATTGGAAAGAATATTAATCAATAAATTGTTAGCCTTTGTTAAATAGTATCTCTATTGACATGTCTATTTTTTTTATGTTCATAGGAATTCAAAGCCGATATATCACAACAAGTTGGGTTCTTAAAGGTAATTTTAAATATTTGTTCTCTTATTCTTTTGTTAATGTTTTAATCATAAAAAGTGTTTATCTTCGCAAAAAAAAAAAAAACCCAAGTTTTGATTGTAAGCTATACCAATAAGACCTTAAGCGATTATGGACTCTACTGATTGAGATAAAAGTTATGCTCATAACATTATATATATATTTTTTATAGAAACAGCCATCTTTTTCAAAGATCCTTGCGCCTCCTAACGAAACAAGTGCCCAGGTATCTATAAATGATTTGTTTGCGCACATTATATTTCTTCGTCTATTTCCTTCCTATTTGTATTTTTAACTTCATTTGCCGTTGCTTCCTTTTCTTTCTATCTTTTATATATCATGCATTTACCCTATTTCCCTCTTTTTTTCCTTTCAATTTTCTTCTATTTTCTCTCTGTCTTATTTTCCTATTTTTTCTCTATTCCTTTTTTCCTCAAAGGCAAGTTTTGTCATCCAAAATAGCACTCGTACAAACCACACAACCGACCCTGGTCCAGGTATCAAACCTCTTGGGTAAGATCTCGGGCTCTCGGGCTCTCGGGAGGAGTGGAGATTAGAACTGATCTGAAGTTAGTAGCAGACATATATTAAAATTACATTTTTGGTTATTTTGATAACATACAATTATATAATAATGCAAGAAAAATCATCTAAAACATCAAATTTGGCATTTGAATTCAGTTTGACATACAATATATTAGCATCTGCTTCTTCTGATTCTTCACTCGGTTTTCTTATTGTTGTCGTTTACGTTACAAGATAGTGACTGCAATGTATTGACTACAGACTATTAACTTATATTCACATAAGCGAATTGAAATCCATGTTTATCATTTTGTACGTTTCTCATTCTATATGTTAAGTGTGAATCATGAGAAGAAGCCATCCACCCTAATAAAGCAGGACGAGGATGACTTTGACTACAGTCTGGACCTCATGGTAAGTTTTGGATTTTACCAACTACGAACGCTATCAGTTTGTATAGTTCTTTTGCTGTGTTGAATGCTTTTTTATATTGTATATGAACTTATCAATCAAAGACTTTATTTCCATTCCAGGACGACAGTATTCTAAAAATAAGAGACACCTCCAAGAAACCAACACCATTATTGTTAAAGGCTGGCAGCAACAACGCGTTAGCATTACTCTCCACTACAGACACTACACAGACTGACCAGTCCGGTCAAGCCAACATGTCCCCTAACAAGGACCATTTGAACAAACAGTTTGTTAGCGACATTGATCTGAGCGATCTACTTGACACGCTTCCAGTGCTGGAAGAGGAGGAGTATGACCGGATCATCAACAGAAGTCGTGGCTATATCTTTATAACCTATAGTATATATAGGGGTGTAAAGAGGAAGATTGCCTTAGATTACTATGACGTCGAATATGTTAGTCCGAGAAAAACATCAAGGATGCATTAAACAATGACAAAAAAATTAAATATCTTGGATTTTCAATTTCAAACAATTTTATTGACAATGTGAAAGGGTTTAGACATAAGGCATTGACTATATATGATTTTCCCCTACAAAAATAGTGGTGCAAGGTACACACAAAACAAATAAAGTCATCTAAGTTTAAATAAAGGGAGATAACTTCATCTTGAGTATTACTTTAATAGAAAACAAATATTGATTGAAATGGGATCTATTACAGATGTCCTCAAATGACCCATCGCTGTAAAATTTCAACCAATCAGGGGCTTGTAGTTTAGTATTATGACCATGATTCTTTACCAATTTTCATTGACTTCTTGGACCTTGACTTCTGGGTCCCTTAGGAATTGCCTTTATGTGCACCCACCCCCAAGCCAAACTGAAACAAAAATATTCTGTTTTTGTGCGTTAAACTTAAAGTTGTATGGTCTATAACTTTCGTTCTTTTTGTCATAGTGAAACCTGTTTAATTGTTATACAATTTTTCTCCGTCTGTCTGAGTTTTAAACTTTTTAATTTTACCACTTTTTATAAAGTTGCAACACTAGAAGTATTTTTAACTATAAAAGTAAAAAAAAAAATCTTTTTAACGTTTACACGAGAAAAATAGGCTCGAATGATGCCGAATCATTCCGAACTCTTTCGAACATCGTCGTGATAATCTTGAAGTAACACGAGAGTGGTGAAACCAAGAGAGTGTCAACAATTTTTCATATTAAAAACAAAACATGTGGTCGACCTCAGCAGACCGGATCTACAAAGAAAATAATGCTCGCACATTACAATATTTGATATACACAATATTTAACGTTCATGTGTGAATTGGATGTTTCATATACTCATTCTGTGCACATATACCAGTATGATTTGCTCATATTGGCCAGAAGGAAAACGTTAACAAACACATGTGCGCTTATAAACGCTCATTACCTGGCCTGTAGTTGGTGTGTTACACGAATCAAAATGGCGGCCGCCAGCAGTTTTGCCAGAAAATTCAGGTAAGTCACTGAAAATACTCTATGTATCGGCATTTTATAGTGACGAGCATATGCTATACATAATTCTAGACAAACCGATACCTTAGTTGTGTTGCAACGCTCTGTACTTTTCTGTAACATTCTGACCAAAGTTTTGAATCGGAGCGATTTTGCTCGTTGTAGAATTGGTAGTATACACGAACATACACTTTTCGTACGTTTTCTGTGTTTAGACGGGGTCATTCGCTGTAAATGTGATATTGTCTATATATTATTGTCTACATTCAATTGCACATCTAAACTTTCTGGCAGAAAACATCATGTTTATTGTTAATTCTTTGGTTTTACGAAAGGATGTTTACATGGTTAACTTATCAACCGCATGATGTAGTATGTGGGCGGTTAAAATCTAACGGAATATGCATGTTAACAAGCTATTGTAACGGTCACGTGTGACCGACTATGCCTGTTGCTACTCTGTGCTGCAACTACAACTGTAGTACGGTCCGTTACCAAGTTCACGGCCGTTACCAAGTTCTATCTTGGACCCAGGCACTGTTAAACACAACAAACTAAATACTGCCGACAATATATACAAATAAATGTCTAGTCTACTTAACTCATAATCACATGTTAACAACCATATTCTGATTCCTCTACACCTGGTAAAGAGGACACTAAATCACTATGAACAACCTATGTTCCTTAACTATCTGTAATACCACCTAACTGTAACTGCGAGTCAGTTTCCTGCGTACAAGGTACACAGTACCACGATACCCTTACTGAGACACCTGTGACTACTACACCTATGACCGAGTCACCCTTTCACCGCGGCACCGAGTGCCTTACCAAACTTGTCTCACACAATGATCAAGCAAACACGTCGCCCTGTGTGCTTAACCCCTGGTATCCAAATGACCACGTTACCTTGTACTCGTCAGTACGTCGCCCTGTACTGCAGTACCCCGTAACGTTAATCACGAAGTCATATCAACAGTGGAACCCCACCTTACTCAGCTGGGCCCAAACTTATTCAGCTTGGTCACTGACCGAATCTCGCCAGAGCATAGATTCACCACCCCGTTTGATAATCTAGCTAAACTACTTAAGTTAAAATCAGTAGATTATTCCTGGTATACTATCGTTCAATGAAATATCGTTAATATCTATGACAACTGTTATAATATCCAGGACATTCACTACCTACTGCATCAAAGCCATGAATGCATATCATCTGGTTACGGAAACAAACGGGAAGATTGGGGAATGTCATAACACTTTTTGTCTGTGTCCGTCCATCTGTTACAGATAAAAAAACATGCACACTATAGAACGACAACTACAACAATGTTTAGGCAAATTACAAAATTGGGCTGACGAAAATGGCTTTAGATTTTCAAGATCAAAAACTGTCTGTATGCACTTCTGTCAAAAACGAAAACCACACAATGATCCTGACCTCACACTCAATGGAATTAAAATTCCAGTAGTTGAACAAACTAAATTTCTTGGACTAATATTTGATTCGAAACTGTCCTTTGTTCCACACATAAAACATCTGAAGGATAAGTGCTCGAAGGCGCTGAACATTCTACGTGTTCTGTCCCATTCAGATTGGGGTGCAGACCGTGAAATGCTTCTGCGTATCTACCGTGCACTTATTAGATCAAAACTTGACTACGGCTCGATTGTCTATGGATCGGCTCGCAGCTCCTATCTACAGATGCTTGACCCTATCCAGAATCAGGGACTGCGTCTGGCACTTGGAGCTTTTCGAACAACACCTGTGAAGAGTCTCCATGTGGAAGCTAATGAGCCATCTCTAGACGATCGACGTAAGAAATTATCCTTACAGTATGCTGCTCAACTGAAATCCAATCCCAAAAACCCCGCATTCGATCTTGTATTTAATCCACAACACCAGGACATATTCGGACAAAATCAAAAGCTCATACCAACATTTGGCATCAGAATTTCAAAGTTTTTGCAGGAACTAAATATAAATTTCGACACCATTGACGAGTACACCATATCGGATGTACCACCATGGCTCATTCAAACACCGGATATCAATTTATCTTTGCATGAGAGGGCAAAGTCCAGTGCATTACCCGAAGAACATAAATCCTCCTTTCGGGAGTGCATCAGGACTTTCCCTGATCATGTTAAGATCTACACTGACGGCTCAAAAGATGGTGATAAAGTTGCGGCAGCATGCTGTACATCTAATCACTGTTCCTCTATCCGACTTCCAGATGTTGCCTCCATTTTCTCTGCGGAAGCTTGTGCTATCGGTCTGGCTCTTGACCACATCGAAGAACACCGCATTGAAAAGGCAATCATCTGTTCAGACTCTCTTTCGGTTCTTCAGGCTTTGAAATCAAGAAACCCTAGAAATACTCTAATCCAAAATCTTTTAATCCGAACATTTCGATTATCTTCTAAAACTCAAATTACTTATCTCTGGATTCCCAGTCATGTGGGTATAAAGGGGAATGAACAGGCTGATAAAGCAGCTAAGACTGCTCTTCGCCTAGCACAAACAGATTTGAAACTACCATACACCGACATCAAACCTTCAATTCAGTCAGCCATCAAACACCATTGGCAACAAAGGTGGTCTACCGAAACAAACAATAAACTGTTTAAAATTCAACCTACACTTAATCCTAAACTGTCCAGCCGCAGAGAGGAAGTTGTTCTCTCTCGGCTCCGAACTGGACACACATATTTTACACATTCCTATCTATTGAGAGGGGAGGATCCTCCTACATGCCATGCATGTGATTCTCCTCTCACAGTGGAGCATATTTTATTGCATTGTATTGATTTTAAACACATACGAGATAAATACTACGATATCTCCGACATGTACACTTTATTTCATGCCGTGAGACATAATCGTATTTTTAATTATCTCAAAGAGATCTGTTAGTTATACAGCCTCCTGAAAAGAAAGAAATACACTACAAACAGACTAGATTATTCGTCAATGTGTCCAGACAAGCATTCTAATACTAATGCCTTTGTTGTTAAATATAACTGTCGTTAAGAAGTAAAGACACCAGGTTATCCATCTTTCTACACTCCACATCCCCTCTCAAATGGGTAATAACCCCCACACCGACCCCTCCTTCATGGGCCATCATTGGGGCCGACAACTGCCTCAGGGAGTATCAAAACTACTGGATTGATACAATTCCGACTGAAGTCAGGTTACCTGATACCGTAATGAGCCACCAATGGCATAACAAACTTGACCGTAAAAGGATAGTTACCCAAGGCAACACGGCTACTGCCTCACTTGCATGAGGATTTGGATCTCAGACCAGCTTATCTTGGGAGATGGGGATCATAGCACTCGGACAAGTATTTAGAGAACACAGTACCCATTCGTATTCACTCCTGCTGCGTACAGTCTTGCATTTTAATTCTGCCAACGCCGAGACGACACCTCTTCGTAAATGCATGGGAGACGACGTACGCCCAGTGATTGGTCGATACATTGTAGCATTTCCACCTGTTGATGGCCAGGAAAGATAACTTAGACAAACAAAACAAAACTAATTTACCAGTATTCAAATCAACTATAGGCAAAATATAAGTTAGACTTGTACCTCTATGTCAAAAACACTGCCATGAATTATGTGCATTTCTCAGTCTCAGTAGTACTTAAATTATATATTGCATGACATGAAATGAAAGAAAGAAAATAACCCAATTTTAATAGGTAAAGATGATACCAATTGCTGAATCAGTTTAATTCACAGTAGAAGTCACTTTAGCATTGCTTCTAATGGATTTACCACATTTCAGTTTGGTTTACAAATCAGGATAAATATGATTATAGGTTGGCGCGAGCTTGCTGATATCATGTAAATATTTTAAATGAAAAATAATAGGTCCAGGAATTTATCTTTCATTTGAAGAATTCCAAAGGTATTCGGACACGAGTATAAATAGGGAATCTAACAATTGGAGGGTATCCACTGGATGTGTGGTAACAATAATACCTATTATATCATTCACCCCTAAATATTTGTAATAGGCTGTCCCGGCCTTTGAATCGGAAGAGTTCAAATGTATCTTCAGGGGTGAATAAGGCATTACTTACAGAATCAAAGATTGAGAGGCCGTCGTGGGCCCTCCACATGCATAGAGATTTAAGGCCGTCCAGGCATGCACACCTGAGGCACTCCGCGGCTTTAACATGTTACACAAGGGGTTCCATCTGTAAACAGACCATAGTTTTACAGATAATATATATAGTAATTATACAGAATTTAATAAGGCAATTTTGATTTGTATCGTGGATTTTCTTAAACTTGAAGAATTATATCTATCATTTTGTAACATAAGATATGACATCATCGTTTGTACCACAGCCTCTAATTGGTTGAGACTATGGCGCAATGATTTCAAGGCAGAAACCAGGCAAAAGAAAGGTCAGAAGAAAAGAAAAGGTCATCAAAATTTTTGGGAATTTCACAGGATTTTACATCTTAGGTCAACTTAACTTAATGCCTGATGACAAATATACTCACTGGTCTCGTTCTGGTTCATACTTCTCCACAGATCGTAAAGAGGACAGTCCATCGTACCCTCCACATACATACCAAATGTCCATTCAACGACACTGCACCCAAGGCACTGAAGTCAGAAAATAATATAACATTTAAAAACTGCATTTTCTTGAAGCTTGGGAATAATAAAATGGAGACAAAGTAACACTATTGCTCTGTTAAATTTCACTAACAGGGAACTAACTGTTATAAAGTAGAATTCTAACAAAATGGTATTGCATATTGTTTACAATTAAAAAAACAATCTGGCCAGTATCAAACGTAAACTAATATCACTTTCAGATTCCACATATTTTGTAAAAGCAGAGCGAAGATGTATGTGTTACATTGTAACGATGATTAACTAGTTAAATAGTTGTCATACCCTGCAGCAATATTAATACATAGGTGACTTAACCTTTTCACGTAATAAAGCTATAACAATACCAAAATCATTAGAATAATATACAATATAATATCTTGATGGATTATTTTTACAACTTTGGTGTTAGGTTAGAATAATATAATATTATGTAAGCTGTTCAGTAAATATGTACCTCCTCTTGCAGTTCATGCTGGCCACACATTTCCAGGTTTTACTGTCCTTGTGGAAGACCTCCACAGTGCTCAGTCTTTCTGATCCATCATATCCTCCAATGGCATAGAGACAACCTGTCGACCAAGGTACATGTAGCTTACAAATAAATGCATGATTATTAGTGCAAACAAGCTGAATGTATCAAAGATGGTGTCCCATAACTTTATCTACAATTATCAATATACAAATGAAAAAATTGAGTCATCATATTTTGCTTCTCAAATGGTTAAATAAGTCACAAAGAGCCTGCCCACATTAGGAATAATTCCAATGTAAGGGAATGCATGCGCAGTAGTCTCCCTTTATATCAATACCATTTTGAGGAAATAACTGATGTGACAGTATTACATGATAATACAGGCAAAATGTAAGACATTAGCCTTAAGATATATGATATTATAGCATTAAAAGGAAATCAGTATACAGCTTACTAATATATTTATGTCACTATTTTTATCAACTGTTGTTCCAAACCTTACCATTGAGAATAGCCACGCCCCACTCGACTGCGTATTGTACTCATGGCCTCGGCGACAGCCCATCTGTTCACTATTGGGTCATAGTTTTTCCACTGTACTCAGTGAATCACCTAAATAACAAATAATAGTGGCTTAAAACAATGGTCATTTGTAGATATCTATTTGAGGTCAATATGGTGTTATACTGACTTGATAGAAAAACACCATATTGACCAGTCGAATAAAAGGTTCATAATACATTACGTATTATATTATATATGATAATTGTTTCAAAAATGTTGGTTGCTTTACCTAAAATGCAACAGTTAAAAGAAATATGGTTATGGACGAGCAATACTAAACCATTGTTTTCCCTGGTTTTATTGTGAAGTTACATACCGGTATACAGTGCATTGTATTCAATTACAGCTGTGTGTTATCTCATTGCCACATACAGTTCTTGCATTGAGATGATTTTGTATTCAAAATGACTCCAACAGGCAGCTTTTCAAGCCTCTGCATCAGCAAATCATTTATATTTGACCTCTTGGTCCACCATTTCGATTACTTCTTAATGTATAGTTAACATTGCTCAATGGAGATATCTTCTACTTTTCAGGTATTGTAATAGAAATCTAGGATAAACGATGCTTTGGTGTACCACTCTGCAAAAGGCAGAAATCCAATTCTTTGATGAATCATATTTATGTATATATCACAAGTGATCTTCTGAGCATTTTTACCTGAAGATGTGAGGCCCCCAACAGCATATATAATTCCTGGAATATCTGAACAGCAGCGAGGACGAGTTTTAAATGTCTGTAGAAGGTAACGACGTTCAGGCATCAAGTGGTAGTCCTTAGCTTCATCCACAAGGTCCCTGGTGAACACAGAATCAAAGTAAGTTGCTAGGGACAGTGTATGGTTCCAATCAAGGCCACCACTTAAAGATAATATCAACAACTGTAAAATCAAAGCATGCTTGGAAAATTATAATATTTACATGTAATGCTTCAAATATTTCCACGTACATTACTTTGAATATGGTACCATACTTACCAGGTACATGGAATAGGTTAACTATGGATAGTTTTTTTTCTTATTGATGATAGGCCTATCTACAGTGCTTAATTTTTTTTTTCTTCTAGAAGCCAAATTAATTCTAGGAATTCACACACTCACATGTTGATAGATTTAATGTCCTCAACAAACACTTGCAATACAAATGAACTATACAATGTATCATTGAGATGTTTATAATTAAAAAAGATTCTATACACATCACACGAAAAAATATCAAACTGACCTGCAGAGAAGACAGTTTTTGATTAGATCCTCAGAGGCGACTCGATCTGACAGATACTGAGGGGTGAGTAGTGGCAGTCGCACCTTTATCATCAACTCAGGTAAGATCAGTTTACGGTCGATGTTGTTATACTTCCTTCTTCACCCACGATATAACAGCCTCAAACACCTGAAAATTCACACTCATAATGTCATAAACTCAAGAACCTGAACATTACACTCATGATATATATCAATCTCAAACACCTGAAAATTACACTCACAATATCACACATCATCCTTGATACTCCAGGGGTTACTATAACTGACGTTATATCCACTCATGGACTATCTCAAAGCAAAACTGACGTAGTTCAAGAGAAAAATATCTGACCAATCACAGGCCACTAAAGACTTCCTTTGAAGATTACAGAGAGAGCGACTTCAAAGACATACATTCAACCACAAACCTACCTTTAAAACAACTGTAATAGTAACCCCTGGAGTATAAATGATGCAGACTCTTACTCAAAAATTATATTCACAATGTAAATATTTTGGAATTGAATTTAGTCCATTAATAGATATAACCAACCTCTTCCTCCGACTGTACATGGAGTTCGTCTCTGCTGATGATGTCAATGATTTCCTTCTTGTTAAGGCTTAAAAACTCTTCAGTGTTGGCCACTTCCTTAAAATTCTTTTGTATGTGTTTATCTGCCTCAGCCACGAGACCTGGACACATGTACTGGTCAGCAAACGAACGGATACCCAGCACATTCTCAGGGTGTAATCTTCAACCACAACACAAACAAATCGTTTTGGTACAACTTATTTGTTACAATACACACTTACAATTATATAATCTTAAAATCAAATTACTTTACAATATTACTGAACACTAATTTTGGCTCAATATTTAAGTGCAAATATAGTCCTTTACAGCCTGTAGGTGTAGCTGATACCAACCTTCTCTGTAGGAATCTATAGAAGCCCTCTTTTGAAGCATGTAGGTGTATACAATATACATTAACCTTCTCTGTAGGAAGCTACAGCAGCCCTCCTTACAGCCTGTAGCTGATACTAACTTTCTCTGTAGGAAGCTACAGCAGCCCTCCTTACAGCCTGTAGTTGATACTAACTTTCTCTGTAGGAAGCTACAGCAGTCCTCCTTTACAGTTGTATACATGTATATATGTATATATGTAGCTGATACTAACCTTCTCTGTAGGAAGCTACAGCATTCCTCCTTACAGCCTGTAGTTGATACTAACCTTCTCTGTAGGAAGCTACAGCAGCCCTCCTTTACATCATATAGGTGTTACTGATAAGCTTCTATTAAGGAAGTTACAGTAGACCTCTTTTATAGCCATATGTGTAGCTGATACTAACCTTCTCTGTAGGAAGCTACAGCAGCCCTCCTTTACAGCTTGTAGCTGATACTAACCTTCTCTGTAGGAAGCTACAGCTGCCCTCCTTACAGCCTGTAGCTGATACTAACTTTCTCTGTATGAAGCTACAGCAGCCCTCCTTTACAGTGGTATACATGTATATATGTATACATATAGCTGATACTAACCTTCTCTGTAAGAAGCTACAGCTGCCCTCCTTACAGCCTGTAGCTGATACTAACTTTCTCTGTAGGAAGCTACAGCAGCCCTCCTTTACAGTGGTATACATGTATATATGTTATACATATAGCTGATACTAACCTTCTCTGTAGGAAGCTACAGCAGCCCTCCTTACAGCCTGTAGCTGATACTAACCTTCTCTGTAGGAAGCTACAGCAGCCCTCCTTACAGCCTGTAGCTGATACTAACCTTCTCTGTAGGAAGCTACAGCAGCCCTCCTTTACAGCCTGTAGGTGTAGAAAACTTGCAGCGACTAAAAGAGACTGGACGTTGTGGGAGTCTATCTCTACTTTTCCATTGTATGCATAATTTACCAGTGATTCTAATGCACTGCAACACAAATTATACCATGCATTTATGTCAATAACCTTGAGATTATATACTATGAATATCCTATTTAACCAAATGGTGACCAACAGATTATTCACTTAGATTTACATATACAATTAGGTATATGTATGTGTGGTTTTATCATTGATGTTAAAACATTTTTTATGGCATAACCATGAATAACAGACATTACGTGACTATGTGTGACTTTATATAACTGCTTTGATTCTGGCTGCATAATATTATGCAATATACACAGGATACATATATAATGTTCTTAACTACTGTAACAGGAGAGGAGAAAATGTAGCGGCCAGACCGGGATTCAAACCCGGGATCCTCCGAACACTAGCCGAGTGCTCTACCAACTGAGCTACCTGGTCACCGATGATCGACCCACTCCAATCCTGCTACACTCCTCCCTCCTTTCTCAAAGTCTTCGCCCTCAAAGACATACGAGACCCTCCCAAACACCAACAACATGGGTTATTTAGTTGGGCTCCAAATATGTAATAGGAGAGGAGAAAATGTAGTGGTCAGACCGGGATTCGAACCTGGAACCCTCCGAACACTATAGCCGAGTGCTCTACCTGGTCACCGGATGATCGACCCAGTCCAATCCCGCCATGCTACTGTTGTTTTCTTACTTCCAATAACCACAAATTCACTTTAATTAATTTATTTACAACACTTCTTAATATGTACAGGATGACGAAACACAGTTGATACGAAATAAAACCTAAAATCCTTATTATTACTACTTTCATGATCCCAACTCGAAATCCAACTATCCAATTAAGTCCCAGCATCTAATATAAGCTTACTACACAAAGGTGGTCTCGAGCTCGCTCCCAGCAAACCACTTCTGTAAAATCTAGTCAAGAAAAGGCCTAAGTCCCGCTCCCAGTGAAACACTACTTTCCAAAAGTACTCAATTAGCCCCACAGCGAAACACTACTTTCCCAAAGTACTCAACTAGCCCCACTCCCAGGGTCAGTACTAATGTAAAATCTGGTCAAGAAAAGCCCCACTCCAAGGGCCGCAGCCCTTTTTACACCCCTTCATTAATAAGCTCATGCATAAACATAACCTATATCTACAAAATACAAATATAGAATCTGCCAGCATCTAAATTAAGGAATCTATGTAAACAAGAGGCCCAAAGGGCCTGTATCGCTCACCTGGTTTGTAATGCCAAGTAATGTTTACAGATACAGGTTCATTGTCTCTTTTTTGAAGGAATTTTAATATTTACCTCTAATTCCTCATTGGGCCCCACCCCTCCTGCCCCCAGAGGGTCAGAGCCAAAATTTATACAAGTTCTGTTCCCCTTTTCCCAAGGATGTTTGAGGCCAAATTTGGTCACAACAAGAACTCTAGGACAAGTAGCGATTTATAGGATTTACCTCAAATTCCCCTATTGGGCCCCGCCCCTCCTACCCCCAAGTGGTCAGAGGCAAAATTTCTACAAACTATGTTCCCCTTCCCCAAAGGATATTTGTGGCCAAATTTGGTTACAATCCATGCAGAACTCTAGGACAAGTAGCGATTTATAGGATTTATCTCAAATTCCCCTATTGGGCCCCCACCCCTACTGCCCTCGGAGGGTCAGAGCCAAAATTTATACAAGCTCTGTTCCCCTTCCCCCAAGGATGTTTGCGGCCAAATTTGGTTACAATCCATGCAAAACTCTAGAACATGTAGAGATTTATAGGATTTACCTTTATTTTCCCTATTGGGCACAACCCTCCTGCCCCAGGGGCTCAGAGCTTAAATTTATACCCCTCCTGCCCCCAGGGGCTCAGAGCTAAAATTTATACAAGTTCTGTTCCCCTTCCCCCAAGGATGTTTGCTGCCAAATTAGGTGACAATCCATGCAGAACTCTAGGACAAGTAGCGATTTATAGGATTTACCTCAAATTCCCCTATTGGGCCCCTACCCTCCTGCCCTCCGATGGTCAGAGCCAAAATTTATAAAAGCTCTGTTCCCCTTCCCCAAGGATGTTTGCGGCCAAATTTGGTTACAATCCATGCAAAACTCTAGAACATGTAGAGATTTATAGAATTAACCTTTATTTTCCCTATTGGGCCCCACCCCTCCTGCCCCCAGGGGCTCAGAGCCAAAATTATATACAAGCTCTGTTCCCCTTCCCCCAAGGATTTTTGTGATCAAATTTGGTTACAATCCATGCAGAACTCTTGGACAAGTAGCGATTTATAGGATTTACCTCAAATTCCCCTATTGGGCCCAGCCCCTCCTGCCCCCGAGTGGTCAGAGGCAAAATTACTACAAACTATGTTCCCCTTCCCCCAAGAATATTTGTGGCCAAATTTGGTTACAATCCATGCAGAACTCTAGGACAAGTAGCGATTTATTAGGATTTACCTCAAATTCCCCTATTGGGCCCCACCCCTCCTGCCCTCGGAGGGTCAGAGCCAAAATTTATACAAGCTCTGTTCCCCATCCCCCAAGGATGTTTGTGGCCAAATTTGGTTACAATCCATGCAGAACTCTATGACTAGTAGCGATTTAAAGGAAATGTTGACGGACTGACGGACGGAGGACAGACGCTGCACCATGACATAATTAATTATATATAAGCTCACCGGCCCTCCGGGCCAGGTGAGCTAAAAATATAGGAAATGCCCTTAGACTAAATATATGCCCAGCCGAGCATCTAAATTAGGAAATCTAAATAAAGACTCCAGGAATTTCCCCTATACTAATTATACACTCAAAGCATCCAAAATGAAGCTAAAACATACTTAATAAACTAAGCTAAATAAAGACTCCAAGTGACCCCTCAAAAAATTCTATGAATTCCCCTAAACTAAATATATATAATGCCATCTCTCTGAGAAGTAGCTATATTTATATAGGTCAACTGGGCCCTAAAAATACATACACACAGGTTGCCTAGAATTCAGGCTCCTGTACACAGACTCCCAGCCTCCCTATACACTAGCTATAGAGTACCATTAGTGTCTAGGTTTCCCCCAGACCAAAACTGGACAGAACTGACCAATTTAACACCCTTTAATGAACATTTGACTCGGGTAATAAAATAATAATCTAGACACTATGAAACTTATTTCTTACTCAATTACCACCAAATGAATGAACGTAACACTTACTTGGGATCAATTCCCTGCATAGAGATTTCATCCTGTTTCGATTCCACCATGTCATGTGTAAACATTGCATGGAAATATGGAATTGTGGCTGCTAAGACAATGCGGTGTGCTGTAAATTTTTTCTGTCCTCCACCTAATTTAAAAAAAACCATATAAATATTAATTCATACAAAGCAATTTAACATAATTCAATAAACTAAAATTCAATAATTATGAAATTCATAAAGGCTCATGATCAGCCTTTGATAATATCTTTAATGTAGCAGTATCACTCTGTAATCAATATAGAACAAACTTTATTGTCTCAATATTGGTAATTAAATTCACAAACTAAATCACCTCCATTGCTTACTAGGGTGCTGAAAAATAGAGCACATGTAGGTAACTCATTCAACTATGACATTTGCACTGAATTTCCCTGATGGCTATACACTGTAGTCAATGAAGAACACCTAAATTGTCATCTTACAACAAAGGGAGATAACAGAAATTTGATAGTTCATGCACAGAAATATAGAGTCTTATTTCAGTATAAGGCATTCTAAAAATTATGACGCCCTTTTTTGATAATGTTTTTAAAATATATAATGTGTTTTCTTTTCACATAATCCCTCATTAGGGTAACTTATTGATTACTCATACGGTACTGTAACTTACTGAAATGGGTAAATGTTACCCATATGCAGGGTTGTGCGCAACCTGATTAAGGTTCATGTAATGGCTTTAAACAATGATATTTTGCAAGCCTAAAACGCATTACTGTGCTGCAATTGAACAGAACTAATTTCATTAATTGTTGGTATATACCCTGGCTAACTGTCAGTCTTACTGTTGATATGTAATTTGTGGAGCTGCGTGTAAAATACAGTAAAATATGAGAAAAATGTATAGTTCTGGAGAAGACATAGAACTCGTGTGAATTGCATTGATGGACCAAATAATCATGCCATCGTGTTCAGTTGTGAATATGTGAATATGCCAAGTACTCCAACAGTTTGTTTGGCAAAATCGGACCAGCAAATAGCGCAGGAGCCTAGTGTAGTAAATGCAAATGGCTGCTATAAATGGCGGATCGAAAATATCGCATATAAGAAGCCATCTCAATTGATACAAATGTTTTTATAGACACCAAAAGGTACTCTGAACATAACAAGAAGACTCTTCACGAAAAAAATAGTTCAAACAATCTGTTTGGGGCGAAAAATGCAAATTTCCGGAAAGAGCCTCAAAGTCCACATTTTAACTATTTTTTTCGTAAATATTCTTCTTGTCATGTTCAGAGTACCTTATAGTGTATATAAGAGCACTTGTATCAATTAAAATGTCTTTTTATATGCTATATTTGTGATCCGCCATTTAAAGCAGCCATTTGCATTTACAACAATAGGCTCCTGCGCTATTCGCTGGTCCGATTTTGCCAAACAAAACTGTTGGAGTACCTGGCATAGTCACTACTGAACACGATAGCATGTTTATTTGGTTCCATCAATGCAATTCACACGAGTTCTATGTCTTCTCCAGAAATATACATTTTTCTCTTATTTTACTGAAATTTACAAGCAGCTTCACAAATTACTTATCAAAAGTAAGACTGACAGTTAGCCAGGGTATATACCAACAATTAATGAAATTAGTTCTGTTCAATTGCAGCACAGTAATGCGTTTTAGGCTTGCAAAATATCACTGGTTAAAGCCATTACATGAACCTTAACAGCTGATTAACTGATTAATGTAAAAGATAATGTGCATGACATGTCTAACGTTAGATCTGTACATTGACTGTCTCAGATTAAATTAGATTAGTCACTAGCATTCAATTAATTTAATTAGAAATTTCACGCCGCGAAAATCTAACTATAAGGCAAGTACCTAACCAGCTAACAGTAACGTTCAACCGATTTTTTTCTGAGCTGTACTCATTGCTCACTTCCATTGCAAATATTTTACCTGTTGTAAAAGGAAACATATGTTTGACTTGATCGATGGATAAAACATTACCTTGAGCGTGACATCACATAACTTTCCCTGCCGTCTAATGTCTTCAAATACCGGAAAAGCACAACCGGGAAGGTCGTCTTTGTGGAAAACAACAACATCCTCCGACATATTTATACCGGAAGTAGTGGCCATTTTACTAGATTAGGGAAATTATTATCCGCATGATACAGTGAAATTTATAGTCCCCCATATTAT
Organism: Argopecten irradians; assembly: GCF_041381155.1. Lineage (NCBI taxonomy): Eukaryota > Metazoa > Mollusca > Bivalvia > Pectinida > Pectinidae > Argopecten > Argopecten irradians. The sequence goes on along the minus strand of NW_027187604.1, from coordinate 38,840 downwards.
GACTGAGTCATAAAATTTAAATAACAATACTTGGAGCTAAAACGGTTCAATAGAAAAGTAATTTAGCAAATTAAAAGGTAACTTAAAAATTCACCATTTTGATTAACGATTGCTCCCTAAACCGGAAGTGCAAGCGAGTCCTACTAAAGACCAGAATGGACCTGAACGGGACCTGAAGGAGGACCTGAACGGGGTTTTTAGAGTATTAAATGCATATTTATATACAATATCTCTTTATTTTATGCTAGAATATATATTTAATACACATCTTGATGTCTTTTTTTGTGAAAATTTTTTTTTTGAAGACTTAATTATAAAGCTCGACAAAAAGGTCGCTTACCGTACCGATAATATGGCGGACCTGAACGGGACCTGAAGGAGGACCTGAACGGGGTTTTAGAGTATTGAATCGATATATATAAGTAACATCTCTTTGTTTTCCGTTTGAATATATATAAATTCACATATGGTTGTAATTTTTTTGAAATATTATATATTTATTTAAATATAGCTCGCCAATAAGGTCGCTTACCGTAACAATAACATGGCGGACCTGAGCGGGACCTGATACTGATAGGCCTATTATAAGTTCGCACTGTTTTTCCAGTCTTGATGATAGCTTCAAGCTAATATGACTGTCCTTAATAAATGTTCATTATTCACTTTCTGGTTTGCGCATGCAAAGAGAGAGTTGTTAAAAACAATAAAATGATAAAAAAGTCTATCCTTTGTAGTCCGTTCATTTCCTTCCTATTATGTTTATATTTATATGGCATACAAATCCATTCCTTAGAAAACCTCATATTCAGGTCAGATCTTTCTTTTGTAAGAATTAGCAAGATAACCCTACTAAATCCTCACATCACTATATAATGATATAGTCGTAATTCGTAAATCAAGATTAGCGAGGTAACCCCACTAAATCTCTAGAAGTTCTTTTGTTCTTGTTATAGATTATGTTGATCCAGTTGTAGTTGACTAATAACAATTAGGATGGAATTTCAGCTCCATGTTCTTCCAGTGGTCATTCAAACTGCTTTTGAAACTATTTAAGACTTTTGATTCCACCACTTTGTTAGGTAATGTATTCCAATCATGCACCACTCTATTGGAAAAACAATTTTTTCTACAATTCAAATGGCATCTTTTTTTCCTAAGCTTGTAACTGTTTCCTCTGGTTCCTGTTCGATCTTCCACATAAAACATATCATTTTTATCGACTCTGTCAATGTCCTTTATAATTCGATATGTTTGTACCATATCATTCCTCTTTCGCCGATATTGTAATGTTGGTATTCCTAAACTTCTGAGCCGTTCACTGTAGGTCAAATTTTTCATGGTCTTGACAAGTTTTGTTGCCCTGCGTTGCACGTTTTCAATCCGAATAATATCCTTTTTATATAATGGGTTCCAAACACAGCTCGAATATTCCACATGAGGCCTAATGAGTGATTTGTACAGGATTGTGAACATGTCCTTATCTAAATAATCAAAACTTCTTCTGATGATACCAATCAATCTATTAGCTTTGGATATACTCTCAGATATATGCTTGTTAAATTTAAGGTCCTTATCAAAAATAACTCCTAGGTCTTTTTCTTCCTTTGTTTGTTTGATTTCAGTTATTTGTTCATCTCCATTAGTCATATTGTAACTTTGTTGCGTATTGTTGTTGCCAAGATGGATAGATTTACATTTTTCCGTGTTAAAGTTGATTTGCCAAGTTTCTGACCACAATGTTAGTCTATCTAAATCCGTTTGAATATCTCTTTGCCCATCCAGGTTAGCTGGTCCAATTAGCTTGGCATCATCTGCAAATAATTTAACTATCGAATTAACTTGTTCAGGTAAGTCATTGATGAAGATAAGGAATAGAACAGGTCCTAAAACACTCCCTTGAGGAATACCACTTTTTACTTCCTTCCAGCCTGAATAATTTCCATGCACAGTTACTCTTTGTTTTCTTCCTATTAGAAAATGACTAATCCATTTGAGTACTTTTCCTTTTATTCCGTAGCTTTCTAATTTCGACAGCAATCTTTGATGAGGTACTGTATCAAATGCTTTTCTAAAATCGAGGTAAACTATATCCACAGGGTTTCCTTCATCTAATAATTTTGTGACTATTTCTACAACCTCTAGTAACTGCGTCGTAGTTGATTTTCCTTTCCTAAATCCAAATTGATGAGCTGACAGCAAGTCTTGTCCTTCCAGATGTTTTAGAATGTGATCTTTTATGAGTTTTTCCATAATTTTCCCCACAATGGATGTTAAGCTCACTGGTCTATAGTTTTCCACTTTTTTCTTGTTTCCCTTTTTATGAAGGGCTGTAATGTTGGCAATTTTCCATTCTTCAGGGAGTTTTCCTTCGTTTAATGATTTCCTAAATATGATGTGAAGTGGAGTTGTTAAGGATTTTCTCAGTTCATACAGTACTTTTGGATGTAAGTTGTCGGCCCCCGGAGATTTTGATGGATTGATCTGGTCTAGTTTCTTAAGCACCATGTTTTCTTCAATGTGGATATCTGTGAGTTCTGAATTAAAATTCCTTTGATCTACTGTAGGATATGTAGTCATATCCTCACTTGTGAACACACTTGAGAAAAAGTTGTTTAGTAGTTCAGCCTTAAATTTTGGGTCGGATATAAGTTCCTCTTGATCATTTATTAAATCCCCGATTCCAGTATTTACTTTGGTTTTTGGATCGAACGTATTTCCAAAAACCTTTACTGTCCTTTTTTATATCACTTGTCACTTTTTTTTCATAATCATGTTTGGCCTCCCGGATTTTAGATGTTGCCTCATTTCTAGCTGTAACGAATTTTCCATAATTTTCACTGGTTTTTACGTTTCTATATTTACTCCAGCACTTCTTTTTCTTTTTTATAGCAAACATAACTTCTTTGGTGATCCAGCCCTCGAATTTATTGTGATTGATGTTTGGTACTACTTGGCTCACTGGTATATGCTCATCCATTAATTGTGTTAAAATTTCTGCCAAGTATTTCCAGGACTCTTGCACACTTTTAGATTCTAGGACTGTTTCCCAATGAATATCATCCAATCTTGCTGCTATTTTGATGTAGTCTCCTTTGTAGTATTTATACTTTTTGGTTTTGGATATCGGAGTAGTCTGGTATAGATGCAAATTTAGAGTTATTATCGAATGGTCACTTTTACCAATAGGTGGACTAATTTTGATGTCATCGATTATTTCTTCATTATTTGTTATTACCAGGTCAAGAAGTGAGGATATTTGGTTGTGCCTATGTCTGGTATCTTCTGTTACACACTGAGTTAGATATGAGTCCTGTAGGGTTTCCAAAAATTTAAAACTCTCGCTCCCTATTGCTCCTCTTGTGATCATATTATCCCAGTCTATTTCTTTATAGTTGAAGTCTCCCATGATCAACAAATGTGTACCCAGGCTTGTTGCATTAGAGATGACATTGTTAAGCTTCCTGTTATTTTCCAATGTACTTGATGGGCTTCTATAGACACATCCCAAAATGAGCGTTTCATTGATTTTTAAATTTATAGAGCACCATATACTCTCCTCAAAACCATTATTAGGGAAATCTTCCAAACGTGTTCCATAGAGACACTTCTTTATATAGATGATGACACCTCTTCCTTTTATGGTGGAGTTTATAAATGTGTCGTAATTCTCCATGTTAAATTCACACTCTTGTATTCCCTTGTTATTTTTTGGTAATACCTCAGTTAGTACTATGATGTCTGGATTTTCTTCCTTAATGACCACTTCTAACTCCTTTCTTTTATTTAAAAGACTGTCTACATTACTATATATAACTCTTAAAGGTCGTTCTTCTGTGTTTTCATCTGTGACGTAGTTTAAAACCGGAATAAAACTGTTCCCCTAATCAACACTATTTTCGTTTGATTCTGTTGATTGTATACCATCCCAGGTATGGTTGGCACTCTCATTTGGTAGTTGTGGTGATGAGAGGGTCTCTTCATTGCTACTATCTAGGTCTAAGTTTTGAGAGATGAATCCAAAAATTCTTTCATTTTGGGCATCGTTTGGAGTAGTACTGGTATAAGATTCCTCATGATGAGTTTTCTCCTCAAACTTCTTGGAATGTTGCCCCTTTTCTGTTGATCTTATTTAAGTTAAGTTACCTGTGTTAGTCTTAGTAGTACATATGTATATGTAATTTCAACAAGAAATATGTAGAACTCTTGGCCATATATGTTTCCAGACTCAACGACGGGGACGTGGTTCTACACTGAGTCCATATAATTTTATTTACACAATAGATCTTGGAGACTGAATTAAGACAAACAATTTTTTCTTACTTTTATTTTTGATACACCTGCATATTGTTTTTACTAGTAATGAATTGATAATAATTATTACATCTACATTAAGCCTACTTAACACAATAAAAATAAAGTCCAATGGTAATCAAATACTTTATTTCTAAAAATTAATTACAAAAACAGCAATTTACTAAATACTTACCATGCATATTGTTATGAAAATGTTGTACAGCTATACCAAGAAGCACTAAGAATAAATGCAAGAAAAATGTTTAACATCCGAGTATCTATACGCAACAAGGCGAACTGCAAATGGAAACATTTATTAGCTAAAAAGCACTAGACTAATTACATATATATTTTTTACATGAAAATGTGTACTATGAAAAAAAATGTTAAACATCCGAGTATCTATACGCAACAAGGCGAACTGCAGATGGAAACATTTATAGGTTAAAAAGCACTAAGACTAATTACATATCTGTTTGACATGAAAATGTGTACTATGAAAATAAAATGTTTAACATCCGAGTATCTATACGCAACAAGGCGAACTGCAGATGGAAACATTAGTAGTTAGAAAGCACTATAAATTAAATGTATATTTGTCATCAAAATGTGTAGTCTGCAAAAATTAGAAAAAACATCCTGGATGTTTGTACTGAATGGTGAACCTACTAATATCAACTAACAGTGTTTATCGCAAAACCAAGTGTCTCCTGCAGATAATTTTACACAGTTTTGTGTTTTTCCAAACATTTGAAGATAATATAGAGACAAAACCAATTGATCTACGGGTTGTTCTTTCCAGTTTGTCATTCTTTTCAAAACTGCATTCATAACTTTCTGAAGCATTAGTTGTAATTCCTGAATATGGGTCATAGAGATTTGGAAACTGTTCTATAATCCACCTACCTGAGAACTTTAAGATGTCTGGTTTAATATGCTTAACAAAATAATCTAAAACTGGTTCTGACCATTTTGAAGAAAGATGTTCAAACTTATCAGTGAAATGTTCTTCTGATTCACAATGCATGAGTGTTTTTAAGTCGCTTACATTGCTATTTCTGAAGTTTCAACCTTTTTCCCTACCAGCCAATATTTGAAGTCTTGTTTGATATGATTCCAACAATGCAATAATTGTAAATTTGGAACTACCCAGCTGCTGAGAATTGGCCTAATACTAATGTACTAGCCATCATGAAATACAAAACTAGAAAAAAATTCTAAGTTAGGAGCAAAAAATAAAAATCTATTTGAAAAAAAATCTACAGCACTACTCTTAATTATAGAATTTCTGAAAAATGAGCATAAAAAAGGATATAAAAAGGAAAGAAAAATTTATCTTAATTTCTACACATACAGACCATAGCACTAGTAATGCATATTATGACTGGATTTTTTTTTTTTCTTTCCCAAACTGGAACTTGGTGGGTGGTAATGGCGGGTTGGGCGGGCCCATGTGCGCCAGTCGCTATTGTGGTAGGTGTTACGTTGTCCCACGTGATAGTATGTTTATGTCGTGGGAGGGCGACCGAAAGGGGCCAAAGAAGGCTTACTGATAAATGTATATAAAAAATTTACATTTTATTGGTATATATGAAAATAATTTTTCTGTTTTATAAAAAGTGTAGTTATTGTGGTATGTTGTTGTTCATAGGGGAGTATTTTTAACAGTTGTTTTGTGCCCCGGGTCTCTAGTACAACCAGTTACACCCGACAGTAGAGGGACTTCACCGCTTCCGTTAAGTACGGTTACTTTGTCCTTTTGCCGGGTTTGGCCGGAGGTATAGATTGTCCGGGGGTTCCTATGGTGTGTGCTGACTTTTAAATTATATTATGTGTATGCGTTATTAGTTAGTAGAGGAGAAAAAACAATGAAAACTTTGTTATTAATCACTTACGATATATTGATCAAAATTTGTAATATAAATCTATTTGATAAAAATTATATTTTAAAAATATAAGTATCAAATGGACTTCCGCCCCGTCAATAATAATTATTTGATACTTAGTAAAGAAACTTAATGTGAGGGAACCAACCAGTCCTTAAATATTTTTTTTACGCTACGGATAGTAGTAATGTGTATAGTTAAATTAAAAGAATTAAATTTTAAAAGATTAAAAAATAAAATTTAAATTTAAAAAATTTAAAATTTAATGAATTAGAAGCCAGACTTCAGCAGTATTCGCTTTCATATATACTATAATTTGATGTTGATTCAAAGCTGTTTTTAATTCCTGCGACGTTATTACGGTTGTTACCCTCTTTATGCCTATTAATTATAACTATTCCAGTTTGATACTACGAATGCTATTACTATTCAGTTTAAGCATAAAGAAGATAAAAATTCCGTCTAGTGGAAAGAAGATAAAAAAACAAATGCCAGATTATGACTGGAATATAACAGAACGTGGTCTCAAATTTTTATACAGGTAATGTGATCACCCAAGCTGACACTAAGTTTTTGGGGAATTTACATCCATAAATAGAAATTAAGTTGATTGGGTCAGTTGAATCCCATCACGTTGAAAATCAGTACTGATTCTTCACTTTTGATACTGATGTTTTCGTTACAAAGTTATAATATAATATTTTAAAAATATTTTTTTCTAATAATTTTACTTATAACAGGAAGTATAGCATTAGGTCTGTATGTATTCTGGGGATAAACAAACTAGAACCTTTTCTTACTTCTTCTACCTTTAAAATCGAGCCGGCAGTAAACGATGTGAGGACGGGCATATAGGTGTGTGTTACCCTTTCAACAAGTTAATATAGTTTTTCTGAATAATAAGTCATTTCCATGAGGGTTTCGTTATTTATATGCTTCTATAATATAGAACGGAGGGTGCATGATTTATTTATTATTGTAGGAGATTAGTAGGTGATAGAAGATACCTAACTTTAGATACAAGAAAAAGGAAAAACATTATCTGGTCACCAGCAGACTAGTTATGTTTTATTAGGTTAATTTGGATCGAAGTTTTCTTGATAGCAGGTTAATGTTGATAATTGGAAAAAATTTAGGTGGACATAAGGGCGCGGCATACTTAGTCGATGCCTCAGTTAAGCTAATGAAGGCGCGGGGGTCCTACTGGGGGTCCGCCTTGGCTCCAAGCCAGGAAACGAAGCCCTCGCAATACAATTTTTTAACACTTTATTCCGCACGCTATTAAAATAAATATAGTGGAAGCCATTTTTTAGTAATAATAAAATCGTTTCGGCTTAGTTTATGAAGGTATTGATACATCTATGCCAGTTGTCTTATTGATTCTTGTAATTTGACTTAAGAATAGGTATGACTGAATTGCACTGCCTATAAAATTCTGAATATCTTATTCATAGAGGCACGAAGCAAAGAAAAAGGACCCCCCCCCCCCCCCCCCCCCCCCCCCACCACCCCACCCCCGTGGGGAGCCGTCTGGGCGAGGCCGCGCCACCCGCCTAGAGATACAAAAACTACGTAATTATCAATCAGTACCGGGCCTTACTATTGCCTTTCGGCCAAGGTGCTCAAACGGAATTGGGCCCCACATATGTATCGTTTCGAGGAAAGAGGCTTGCCATCCAGAACCCGCTCGTAAGAAAATCACCTCGGGCATCGCAGTGTTTTAGTTTTTTATACTTCTACTTCGAATTGATAGGTTTGAGATGAGGTAAGTGAATAGGGAACTATTGGTTTTACGCTCTAAAAAGAAAGTCTTACCATTTTCAGGTCTAATACGGCTTTATTCGAGCGACATAGCATTGCTAGCTACGGAGGTCTCATGCCATATGTGAATGGCCTTTTTTTTATGGTCTATATATGGAACAGTGTTATCGGGATAATACTCTTTTTAACCGTTTATTTAGCTTTTCTATACTTATTTTTCATTATCACGCGTTAGATTAGATAAGTCAATTTTGCGATCCTAAATTACACAATCTTCTTTGATTCGTGTATATTTGTAACAATGAAAGGAAAAGAAGGGCTAGTGGTCTTGTCTATGGGCCATTTACGGTGCCAGGAACCATTGACTATCATCCTGTTTTCTAATTAGGGAAGCCTTTTGTAATGTGCATTAATTTTTCTTCAACATCGTTTGCCTATCTTATAACATTTTCGTTTAAGATATGTTTTTATTGAAAACAAAAAAGGATAGGCATCTGGCCATGGGGTGCACCCAGACCCTAGAAGCTCTCATTTTCTGTCGCATTCCACTTTTTTTTCTTTACAAATCATTTTCTTAGGACAAATAAAAGGCTTCTAGAAGCATTCGGAGTCAGTAGTGATCTTGTAACTGGCGTTTTGAAAGTACGCACACATTTGTGAATTGATAGTCGGATTTAATACAGGGACTTTAATGTCTGATTCAAAAATGTGTAATAATATCATTTACAATCTGGAAAACGAAGGGCATGGACATTATAGTCAGTCAACCATGCGATGATCATGGCCAGCTACAATTTCCTTCCACCACACCCCCTCCCCCTTTTCTTTTATTGCTAAGGATTATTGAGATATAACTCTGTCAATATTGAATATTAATGACCAATAAATTTATCTAATATATTGGGATTTTATCGGTTTTTTTTTTTTGGGAAAAAGTAAATACTTGAAAGGATTTACATTGTACCTTTTAAGTGATGGAGATAAAACCTTAACTTACACGAAAAAAATATATAATTATGCCATTGCGCCTGGATACAAGTATGTTCATGCATGTATGTACCACAAAGTCGAATACATTTAGATTTTAAAATGATAACATCAAACGGTAAAGGTAGGAAATGGAGCTTTTCTGTCTAATTCTCATTCTTTATCTAATTCCTTAATTTTTTCCCTTTCTCCCTCTTTTTTTTCTTTCTTCCTTCCCCTCTTTCTTTTTCCCTTCTTTTTCCTTTTTCTTTTTTTTCTCACTCCTATTTTAGGGGGGGCGTACGCCGGGTCCGCCCCCCCTTGGATCCGCGCCTGATGTGTACATATTGACATTTTACTTCTGTAATGTACTTTTTGAACATTATCTGTAAATACCGTGCAAAATGTTATATGTGAATGTGAAATGTACAAATGTACCATGTAAAATAATTGTGTATTGATAAATAATAAATTAATGATGTATTTTATATCTATGCATGTATTATGTGAACTGATGTGTATGTAAATAATGTTTATATATATATATTCTAATAAATAAATGATTTAATTCACTCTGTGTCCTATCGTATTTTATTTTTTGACTATAAATATTAGGTTAGCATTACTTGCTATTAGCTAACAAGAGTCAATCACCTTTACATTGATATATCTGTATACATGTATGTGTATATACATAAATTAATTCAGTTTTTTACTAAAAAAAAATGAGAAATTACTGAAAACTTCACTCATGTCCATTCAGTTCATGTTGTCTTCAGGTCCACCATATCGGCATTAACTATACAGTAAGCGACCCTTTTCTACAAGCTTTGAAATTAAGAGTTTTTTTTTACTCATAAATAGCATTAATATATATAGTTTATTAGTGAATAATATTGGATAAAACAAAGATATATTACTTATATATATCGATTCAATACTCTAAAACCCCGTTCAGGTCCTCCTTCAGGTCCCGTTCAGGTCCGCCATATTATCGGTACGGTAAGCGACCTTTTTGTCGAGCTTTATAATTAAGTCTTCAAAAAAAAATTTTTCACAAAAAAAAGACATCAAGATGTGTATTAATATATATTCTAGCATATAATAAAGAGATATTGCATATAAATATGCATTTAATACTCTAAAACCCCGTTCAGGTCCTCCTTCAGGTCCCGTTCAGGTCCATTCAGGTCTTTAGTATGACTCCCGGAAGTGTTGACTTTAGGTGTAAGGGTATTGTTTGTAATTCGAGGTCAACTCTTGCTCACTAGGCCGTTTTCGATTATACGGTTTGACTGGTTGGACCTAGTTGTTCCTTTATTAATTAAAGACGGACCTGGTGATTTTATACTGTTTTCAGACGAGCCTTGACAATGCCCTCACAGGCCTGTATTAAAAAACTGCAGGTCCGTCAGGATTTATACTTGAAATAATGACTTTAACCAACGGTCGAACCGGTTGTTCCGAATAAGCGAAAACGGCCTTTCACGCCTCACTCATCCGAATTTGCATATTACAGAGTTGTCTGCACTTGCGGGTAGGTATTGATTGTGACGTCATGTTTTTGTGAGCCTAACGTCATACTTTTCTGAGAAAACAACGGGAATTGCGCTCACAAAATAATGACGTAACAATCGATACCTACCCGCACGGGAGCTAACTCTGTAATATGCAAAGACGGCATTACCCAAAGCGCCCACAATACGGTCAATGACTAACAATGTGTAATTTTGATTTATTTTTCAAATATACATTCGTCATATTTTGAAATTTTTGAAATAATTACTATTGTTTCAAAAGCTTCAAACCATGAATTATTCTCTTTACACGAACTTTGATAAGTAACAAAGTTTTCTCTGTGTATTTTAAATGTGGTGCATATTACATCGCCGCATGGATTTCTTAAAGTAACAAAAGTTACTTATTTTACATTATCATAGTACCGTAATTGAAAAGGTTGAGCATCTTATCTTACTTCAGAATAAATGTATTTAAAACAATTAATTCCATGGCACAATAGAATGAAGTATTAATTGTGCAGATAACAACCAGTTATTTTACAGGTACACATTTACAAACGATTAAAGATCAATTATGTCCAAATGATCAATATTGTTTATGCTCTGTCGGCGATGGAGCATCCTTAATACCACATCTACATGTATAATGACATTAAATATCTAATATCGAACGCTATAATAATATTTGACCTGTCGATGCGTATAGACCGAAAACCGTATAGGCGCTCTGCATCCCACGTCAGTCATTCTCGATACTCCAGGGGTTCCGATCACGTACGATCTCTACACCCTGGACTATCTGATAGTAAAACTGAAGGCAGCTCAGCGGAAAACATCTGAACCAGTCACAGGCCTGCAAAGATTTCCTTTAAAGACTATTTACAGAGAGATCGACGCCTAACATCAAAGCCACATAGCCAACTGACTAGTCAAACGACTAAATTACATGTTTTGTTCTGTTGCCTCCAGTTTTACTGTGGAATATCCCAGGGGTGTAGAGACCGTAAGTGATCGGAGCCCCTGGAGTATTGAGGATGGTGAAGCTATAGCCTTGTGGTTCCTGGTTGACGACGCTCTGAGAAGTCACGCACTTTAATTTATTATGTTCATCTTCATATGAAGGACACGTTTATTATTTCACAAATAATATTCAATCTATCACCACACTACAGATGAATCTTTTGTAGAAAGTATCATATCCATGATATTCTTTAATCCAATTACTCAATAGACTTCATGTTTATCTTAACGTGTTTTCGCCTTGTTTAGCCAGCTTTCAAACTAATATTCACAAAGATGAATTTAAAAGCAAAATAAACCAAAATTCGAACATGTTTATTTTTACAGTATAAATTCTCCCTATTTAAAAATCCTAAAGATCAATTGGACAAAAAGATTTTAAAAAACATGTAATACGGTAAAAAGTTATATAACAAAATTCTACATCGTCATATTCGGGATAATATCACGCTAGCTGGGGAACATGCTAAAGAGAACTAAAAACCTATTACATGCATCTTTGTATTGGTATATATGTATGTCCATGTAAAAAAATATAATAAAAAAAGGATTCCCTATTTAAAAAATATTAGAATGGCTGAGATGAGTTTTACGTTGCATTTTGATGAATTTGCGAGCACTGAAGGCCCGAGATTTTGTTGTTTTAAGGGGTCAGCGGGTCTCCTCCGGGAAAAAATGTTACGATTTAGAATGGCCGAAATGAGTTTTGCGTTGTATTTTGATGAATTTGCGAGCGCCGAAGGAGCGAGATTTTGTCGTTTCAGCTAGGGGTCTAGCTAGAGGTCTACCCGGAAAAAATATTACGATTTAGAATGGTTTTGATGAGTTTTACGATGCATTTTGATGAATTTAAAGCGTTCTTAATACGGTATTTTTTATTTAAAGTAACTTGCATTTAGAAATGATAATTGTGAATGTCGTCATACTATTATATGCTTCCCTACTCGATCTGAATATACCGGATTCACACAATCGGCACACTGCTGTGTAACTCAAAATAATAATGAATTAACTGCCTTGCTAAGACATATAAACAAATTAATCTTTTCATTTTTTGAAATAGCATGATCCATTGATAGACATGTTCAGTCTAGCTAGTTCGTGTGTATTGAATTTTCATTACTAAAGGTTTATCATTATATGCTTGAACGTTTTAGGAAACGCGCCGCGCAGCGGTTATTTTTTTTTAACAATGAAGTACGAAAAATGTGCAGGAGGACCCTTTTTTCTTTCAAATATGCATTTTTAGAACATCTCACTCGACGAATGTGGGGGGAGGGGCAAAATGACATGTATGCCCCCTTGCCCCCCGCTTCCTACGCCCCTGATATGGATTAACTTGAATAAATTATTTTTATGTTATGAATATATAATACAAAAACCTGAGTGTATTGTTATTTAAATTTAATTGAATCAAAATCTAAATACAGCATTACCATTAAAATTGCGAACGTTTCAGAGATTGGACAAAACGAAAGTGGACGCTATATATACTGTATGTCATACACATTTTTACCTTCGGATACTCTCGCGATCTTATGAAATGAAACAGTCTCTGGAGTGTACATATACACAGCATTAAACCTTATGGTTTTGTTTACTAGAAGATACCATGTCAAACCCCGAAGGTGGTTTCTTTCCGGACTTTCACTCGAAGGTCCGGGTAGTCTATGCTTCTGTAGGTTTATTCATTGGAGTATCAATACTGTGTGTATTTGGTTTTAAGTATTCTAACTGGGACGCGGCCATATGGGGGCTTACCTCCGGTAAGTTACAATACATACACGTACAAAGTATATACATGTACGTATACGTACAATGTATACTATGGCTAGAACAAGTCGACAGCAGTTCAATTTATAGACCGTCACATCTAAAAACTAATAAGTTCTATGTCTGTCTTATTTTACATGTACGTGTACATGTACTTACAATGCAAGTACAACTGTAGTAGGCATTTTAGGCTACTATTGAGTGGCACTTAGGTCATAGTTCAAACGATTTTTGAGGATACACATTGACCAGTCTTTTACTAGTAAACTCCTCAATCTGTGTGTACATAAGTAGTTCTGACGTCAGTTACATGCATAATTATAGTACAATGACCATAAGGTACATTTACATGCAACAACGTTTACACAAATGTAGTATCAAACCATATGAGGGGTCAATAACTGGGTCATAAGTTAATTGATGCTTCCGAGCGGGAATTTTGAGAAATTTGGACCGTTTATAGTTATTACGGTGACACACTCTTATATCCCTACGACCCAATAGTCCGAAGGCCCGTTAGTCCGAAGGCTCAATAGTCCGAAGGCCCTTTAGTCCGAAGGCCCAATAGTCCGAAGGCCCGTTAGTCCGAAAATTAGTAAATATTACAAGTTATAGAGTTGTTATAATTAACGTATTTTGACGAAAACATTTTTCGGCACTGCTGATCTGACAATTTCTATGGACAGCAAGTTGTCATTTCTTCATGGAGCAATGCCAGGTCAAAATTACATCAAAATAAAAAAAAAATGATAAAAAAAAATAATAAAAATAACATCTTACATTTTATAGGATATCTCACAAGCATACATTCTGTGGATTATCTTACAAACATGCAAGCTTTAAAATGTCCGATTGTTAGCCTTTTGTACACTATATTGCATTAGGATTAACATTGCTCCTTGGATAAATGATGTATATAATCAAATCCTACCGAAAAACGACTTTTATTATACCAGTAAACTTCGTTATATTGTACAATATATATGGTCAAGGGTACATGTATTTAACGACTTATTTTTGCTTCCCCATTCTTTGAATTGTTTATTCTACCCATAATGATGGAAATGGTAAACATAATGATATTTTTTGGGTGAAATATTATACAGGGTTGCATTGTACATATAAAAAATAATACTCTTTAATATCAGATACGTTTACGTATTTCAAGATTAGAATGCTCTTTTTGAAAATACGCTATACATTTCGTTGTTTCATATCATTTTCCGTATCAATTCTATAGTCACATACATGTAAGATACCTTAGCAAGTTTACAACAAATCTTTTGCATCGAAAACTGTAATAAACCTTTGTTTCATTTCAAGTACTGTTCGCATATAAATCCCAATTATATTATCTGTTTTCGGACTATCGGGCCTTCGGACTATATGGCCTTCGGCCTAACGGGCCTTAGGACTAATGGGCCTTCGGACTAACGGGCCTTTGGACTATTGGGCCGTAGAGATATAAGGCGGTCACCGTTATGACATACATTTAGCAATCGAAATAAGTACAGACCGGGCTCGCATACGACATGGGGTCAGAAACTGGGTCGTAATTACATGTACACTTGGTAATTGGTATCCATTCATTCATTAGAACGAGAAAAATGCGCCATTTACAGTTAGGGTATTATAGCAATCGATAAAAACATTACAAAATTAAAAATAAAACTCTATGAAATTTCTATATGTAAATGTACTGCCTGTGTTCAATTAGGGCAGGGATATTCCAAGGGTTACTATCACTGTCGTTTTACCGACAGTGATAGGTAGTAACCCCTAGAGTAACGAGGGTGCACTTAGAGCGTAACACTTCTCATGCACTAGTGTACAGTGTCACAAATAACACAATGATTTGATACATACAACACATCATATTATACACATGTACGAGAGGCCGTCCACAATAAGTGACCCTATAGCTATTCATTGCTATTTTATTATACCACATGATAAAATAACGGTAAATACAGATCCCTTTGATGTCCCAAACAACTAGGCAACAATTAGATGAAAATGTGGGTTTTGTTATGGATGAAAAGATAACATTACTATGGTACTGTAAACCAACCTTCAGTGCCAAGATATTCTCTTCATTTTTTCTCAGGTGACAAATTATATGACATTGAAGTAACGTGATGTCTTTTTTCCCTGTTGACAGGTTTAGTAGCGGGACTGACTCTGGTATTACACATTTGGTACTGCAGAAAGGTCAACGCGGGAGGTCAGATCGACCGTAGTTCCCTCAGTAGACTGATGCTGTTGGGCTGCTGTGTCCAGTTAGCGGGTGTCTGTAGCTTCGTCGTTTATCTTACCTTAGCAATAACAGAGGAACAAGGTGAGAAACTTTTCAGAAAATCATTCTTCGTTAGGCATGAGATTTCACAAAGTAGTAAGGAGACAAGAGTATTTTGTCTGAAATTGGATAAAAAAATATAACAAATCAGCTAAAATAAGTTATTTAGAAATTTCATTAATAACGGTTTATACAAGTTCATAAAATCATAAATATGCAAAAAGTATTTATTTATATGTCATTGTTGTTGGGAGAGGGCTTTTATAAGTTTTGATAACTTGTGCACAATCCTGCTGTAATGTTGTTTTTGTAATAAAATACGTTTAAACTCAAAACTGCAAAGTGTATGACAATGAATAGCTCACCAGATTTTAGCTCACTTTAGCTAAACATTGCTACATTTCTTACTATCAAGCGGCATTCGACCCACCTGGTCCAAAAAGGTTCATGTAATTAATGTAAGCTATCGCTATCGAAAAGCAATTGACCATTCTGATTTATAGTAGCTAAACAGTATATATATCCGTATATGGTCCAATTATATTGTATGCATAATATACATGTGATATTATTTTACAGTTTACTTCGATTATTTTAGGTGAATATGTATTTTGTATTTATAGATTTACAGATCTACGGGAGAGGATATTACCTTACTCTGGTATGGTGTTTCATGACATGGAAGTGGGGCTTCATCTTATTTTTGTCTGCTAGAAGGTATCGCAACCAGTTTTACGAGGTCTACACAATTTTGCCGAAGTCCGAAAAATGCTAGCATATCAGACATGATTTTCAACATTCTTCTTCATGTATACATATACAATCATGTTCCTATGGATACATAGAGCAGATTTTCCTTTTTCATGTCTGTCATATTACTTTAGAAGTTACTTATAATTTTTTCAGAGGAAAGCTTTAGGTTATATACTGATATATTCCTTATTTAAAGGATAGACATGTATAATAATAATAATAATAATAAACCATTTGATTGTTTCTGATGTTATCATAAAGAAAACAGCACAAGTTCAAACTCCAAATCGAATAATCAAGAGCAGAGCATCAAGAAAATTTAGATCCGCAATGCAATCATGGAAAATAAAACTAATCATGTGCTAGGGGGATTAAACGTTCTTTGCATCATCGACGTCACCCTCCAAATATACATGTAGGCAATAGAGTCACCAACCATACAAATCTAGGTCACAAAAACACTCACTATGCAAATCTAATTTACAACAACACCCACGATATAAAACTAGGTCACAGCGACACCCACCATACAAATCTAGGTCACAACGATACCACCATACAAATCTAGATCAAATTGACATCCACCATACAAATCTATGTTATAGCGATACCATCATACAAATCTAGGTCACAGCGTTACCACCATACAAATCTAGATCAAAGTGACATCCACCATACAAATCTATGTTACAGCGATACCATCATACAAATCTAGGTCACAGCGACGCCCACCATAGAAATCTAGGTCACAGCGACACCCACCATACAAATCTAGCTCACAGCGACACCCACCATTCAAATATAGGTCACAGTGATAACATCATACTAATCTAGGTCACAGCGAAACCCACTTTAGAAAAGATCATGGCGACACCTGACATACAAATCTAAATGATTAAGTCATATCTATTGTAGATTAGAATCTCAGCTGCTTTGTACGGATCATTAAATCGATCAAAACTGAACATTTTCAGAATATTTTTTTTTAAGTTTTATATTTTCTTGTTGAGCAATTTGTCAGAAAGTTATTTTTTTGCAAAGATAACTATAGAGTGTTCTCTACATGTTAAAGTTGACAAGAAATAATCCTGCGGACATACTGTGCTCTGATCAGATCGTATGTAAGTTATCATCGCTTTTCATTTCGGCAGGGTGCTTGTGCATTAATCACGCTACAATGTCAATAATTATTCACCCAGCTGATTTATTGTTCATGCATCGCTGAACATTATTATATATTACTGAACAAGTTGTAGTGATGGCAGTGTATCATGTGTAAACGTCAAAATGTGACAGTTTTACTTTGAATGTCCGAGATTTATAGTTACATGTACATGTATATAGTATAACATTCTGTAAATTAAGCTCTAGCGTTCCCATTGTCTCATTTTTGATGAATTTAACGTGAATCTGTTTATTTTAATAAACCATGTACATTAATGTAAAAGACATTATCTTGAAACTTATCTACATTTTATACACGTTAAATGAATTTATGAGTCTACACAACATTGTTATTTATTATATGGTTAACTCATTCCCCCCTGAAAATTCATATTGAACTCTTCCAGTCTTTGAATGAGACGAGTTCAAATGCGTCTTTAGGGATGTGTGAGTTAAAAGATGGAATATTATTAAAGTAAACGGGTTGGTGATGTTATTGAACTCATTTTCATCATATCGATAATGTGCCTAAGAGATTAAATTATTTTTGTGTGTATTTATATTATAACCACGACATTTAAAAAGATATTTTGTATGTTACATGTATATATTTTATATTATTGGTATAGCTTTGTATATCAAATTATATGGTTGTTTCATCAAAAATATCTTAAATAATTAAGATGTTTTCTAGATTTTATATATGTAACTTATTAGAATTACTTTGCTCTGTTATCTGGATATCATACTTTTTCCTAGTCACATAATGACGTCTACCATTGTTTCAGTCAATAAAACACTTAAAATATTATTAGAGTTATTCCTCTTCATATGCATATGTATGACCACAGGTGTTTGGCTCTATAAATATATATTTTTCTATGTATGAATTACTGTGTCACACAATATTACACATATAGAGAGAAAACATATCTATAGAGTCAAACCCCTGTGGTGTGACGTCGATTAATCGGACGTGAATATCACTTGAAATATTATGTGTCATGAATAAGCATCCTCGATACTCCAGGGGTTCCGATCACTTACGATCTCTACACCCCTGGACTTAGACTGGCTACCAGTCTCTAGAATATTAAACAAATCACTAAAAATTGGCTTGATTATTTTTGTCACTACTACATGCCTGATTCCTAAGTTTTAAACTAGGGGGAGATAATCTAGTAAAGAACTCTGCTGAGAAAGTCTTATCAGTAACTTAGGGTCTGGTGGCCAGTCTACCCTGGACTATCTCATAGCAAAACTTGAGGCAACAGAACAGAACTGGTAATTTAGTCCTTTGATGTACATCAAAAGAGTCGTATAACGGTACACTGTGGTTTACTGTGTGGCTTTGTAGTTGGACGTCGCTCTCTCTGTAGTCTTCAAAGGAAATCTTTGTGCTGGTCTGTGATTGGTCAAATGTTTTCCGCTGAACTGCCTTCAATTTCACATGAGATAGTCCAGGGGTGTAGAGAACGAAAGTGATCGGAACCCCTGGAGTATCGAGGATGTGAATAAGAAACATCGAAAGATGCTATCTAATACAGTTATTGACTTAGATTAAAACAAATTTCAGTTTAGTCGTAGTTTTATTAAACAAATATAGATTCTAAAATATTAACCAAATATGGGTTCTTAATTATTTACCAAATATGGATTCTAAAATATTAACCAAATATGGGTTCTTAATTATTAACCAAATATGGATTCTAAATTATTAACCAAATATGGATTCTAAATTATTAACCAAATATGGGTTCGTAATTATTAACCAGATATGAGTTCTAAATTATCAACCGCATATGAGTTCTTTAAAATTATTAACGAAATATGGATTCTATGTTATTCGAAATTCTAAATTATTAACCAAATATGTGCTCTTAATTATTAACCAAATATGGATTCTAAAATATTAACCAATTTTGGGTTCTTAATTATTAACCAAATATGGATTCTAAATTATTAACCAAATATGGATTCTAAAATATTAACCAAATATGGGTTCTTAATTATTTACCAAATATAGATTCTAAACTATTAACGAAATATCGGTTCTTAATTATTAACCAAATATGGATTCTAAATTATTAACCAAATATGGATTCTAAAATATCAACCAAATATGGGTTCTTAATTATTAACCAAATATGGATTCTAAAATATTAACCAAATATGGGTTCTTAATTATTAGCCAAATATGGATTCAAAATTATTAACCAAAAATGGATTCTAAAATATTAACCAAATATGGGTTCTTAATTATATACATGTACCAAATATGGATTCTAAATTATTAACCAAATATGGGTTCGTAATTATTAACCAAATATGGGTTCTTAATTATTAACCAAATATGGGTTCTAAATTATTAACCAAATATGGGTTCTAACGCAGGCAGTGGTTGCAGATTAAGCAGTACAACAACGCCATGTATTATTTCTGTTTGTGTTTTGTATTTCATATCAATTTTTAAAATGAATAGACAAATACAGTAAGAACATCAAGAACATCTACTTACTGTACGAACTGCTTATAAAAATAATCACTTTCTTTTTTAATTATTGAAAATTGTCTTCTGGTATTACATCAGAGCTACAGAAAATCCACACCAAGTGTTGTAAATGTTCCTTAGAACTGCTGGGTGCACCTTTCAGTAAAGTTCGCTTTTAGACCTGTCGAAAATACATTTGTATCTCTAGAGAACGATTTTGATCATTGTACACTAGAGTCGGCCTTGATAATTATTCAGGAATTATTACACCAGGGCCCGATTCACATAGACTCTCCTGATGTATTTGATCATTGAAAGAATTCGTAAGATTGTATTTGCCATTGATTTTTTTTAATCAGGTAGTCATTCGAAAACAAAAATGTGATGACATGCTGCAACGAACGGTTGAACGACCATGCAGTATACTGTGACCAGATCAAATGTGTACAACATTGTTTTTGGTAACTATAATTAAATAGTATACATTTTCCCAACTATCATCAGGAGGTGCAATACGAACACACATGCGCACCAGTCTTCCAATGGCCATGCAAATAATGCGGTAGAGTGTGTACCTGTTGCCTCTATTGTGGGATCGTAATTTAAGATATATAATGTTTTTCTCCCTATCTGACTTTCTTCGTCCTAACGTCTTCC
This sequence comes from Argopecten irradians, assembly GCF_041381155.1. Lineage (NCBI taxonomy): Eukaryota > Metazoa > Mollusca > Bivalvia > Pectinida > Pectinidae > Argopecten > Argopecten irradians. The sequence continues at coordinate 18,260 of NW_027187604.1, read as the reverse complement.
TTTGGACCGCCACACTTTTCTGGGTTCTTTCACTGGCCGAAAAACGTCATAGTTAACAAAAGTGGTAGTTTCAACTCATGCTTAACAACGCTTAGCATAAAGGAAGCGGGACGATTGGTTTGCCTGTTGAGTGGGTTGTGTTATCCGGTGTCTAAGTCTGTATGCGTTAGTGTTGTAACACTAAAAAATTGATAAAAGTTTCGACTATTGCAAATAGACTCAACACGAACGTGTCGCAGCTTCCCAAAATATACTCGTTGCATACAAGGAAAGTCGACCCTAGCTATTCATACGGCGTTAAAAATCACAAACCAAATTCAAATCACACACTCAAAACAAATTGGGCCACGTTTGCAAAATGGTTCCAAACATCTTTCTTAGTAGTATATTGGCCCTAGGTAGCGAGACAGAAGCCCATTGTACATTTTTACAAGGACAAGTGGACATCTTTGATTATTTCTTTTCTCGAGTATATACACGAAAATCTCATATGAAAAAAAAAATTATCCGCCGTAGTTAAGTTTGATCGTCACTTCTGATTTCTTTGAAGAATTTCGTGTTTTTTTTTAAATTTAATATTAGGTATACCATGATAACAAAAAGCACATGAAAACCATGTCACCAGGTTAACTTTTCCTATTGTATAGAGAATACATGTATAGAGCATATGCCCATATAATGTCCAATACCTATAGTATGAGCAATATGATTCATAAATTTATCAAATAAGCTAATTTTTCCGTAAAAAATGAAATTTTGCTATTTTTAGGTTATCTGAACCATCATGTTTCGTCCGGTGTCGTCCACCGTGCACCGTCTGCCGTGCGTAATCTTTTCACATTTTGAATTTCTTTTCAATTTCTGCCAGTGAGATTAAGCTGAAAGTTGCATGAATTGATCATGACATTTTCCCGACAAAGTGTTATTTTTTCGAGTTGATTCAAAATCCAAAATGACCGCCACAGCCGCCATCTTGAAAATACATTTTGAACTTCTTCTCAAGCTCTATCGGTGGGGATTGGTTGAAACTTGTGTGGAATAATCATGACAAAGTGTTGTTACATCTAAGGCTTATCCAAAATCGATGTTGGCTACCAAGACACCATATCAAATTAATTTCCTATATGACTACGAGTATTGCCAAGGTAGTCAGATGACCATTAATGCCTTTGGACCTCTCAAGTGTTGATAAATACATTCCGTACCCGTTGTTTGTGAAAAAACCCGTCTCAAAATGGTCAAAATGATCTCTACGAAATATAAGCAGAATTCATATCCGCATGATGTCGACATCGTCGTCTATTGTATATGTCACGTGTATATATTTGTGACGTCATATCAATTGTGACGTTGTTTGTTGATATCGCATGTCATCCATTGTCAACTAGACGCACAAATCGACAATGGCCACGATTTTTTTTCTAAGCTGAACCTAGGACTGAGTCTTAGATACATTTACAGGTAAGTAGCATGATAAAATAATTGTATGTTTTAATAAACCCGAAAGGAAACCTCCCGAAAGGAAACCTCTTTTATACTCGAATAAAACAGTAGCAGTGTCAGGCGATGTTTGCGCTTTTAATCAGGGGAGAATTTTCGAACTTCAAACATGGTATTTAGGATTTGTTATTAGTCTCTTTTACATGTAGCTTTATCAAACTGTAAATGATACAACAATATTGGATATTTAAAAAATTCAATAACTAAATAAAATTCAATAAAAACATGAGAGCGCGGTGGCCTCCCCTTATGACTTATGTATCCTGAATTTAAAGAGAACAGTCTATACTTACCATTTTCTCGACATCGCTTGTATGTTTGTATAATAACATTAAAAGTTTAGATATCTTTTTTTATAGAAATGTATCAGTAGCATACCAGAAGACGAGATTTTCGCGAAAATTCGCATGTGATACAGTTTTAATATAATAAATTAGGACAGCAGATGTATCTAAGTTAAGTTTATTTTCCAGTACAGGATTGAGGTCCTCTACACTGGACTCATAATCATACAATAAATACATGCATGCTATATAATGTACATGTAACATTGCAGGTAATAATCTATATAGTTTCGTTAAGTTAAGTTATTAAGAAATGTTTGTGTAGGTTAATTTATGTACATGTACGTCGGCGTATTAGGGCCACTATATAATTTTTTTTATCTTGTACGTACAAGATTCTAATTTGTACGTACAGGATAAAAACACATGTAGTGGCCCTTATACGCCGCCGTATATATGCATGTATATGTGTCTACTGATTTTTGTTTGTTTGTTTGTTTGCCTCATATTAGGGACAAGTCTATTCACTGATTTTTTTTCTTTGATAGGTTCACGATGATTCAGCACAGAACAAAGGAAACACAATTGGGACCAAACTGCCCAGATAACAATCAACCTGAAACAATTCGTTTGACCATGCGAGACGATAGGGCAGTAAGTACAACGCTCAATAAGAATTTCAACTTTCGAGGGAAATTGAAACTTACATGGAATTTCTAATCAACAATTAAATGGACCAAAGCTGAATTATCGTACTTTTTCGTTTACATGTAGGCAGGCGATAGCCTCTGGCAAGAGACCACCGTTAAAGAAGAGGCCCAATGTCAAGACACCAAAGCTTTCAACACCCCTACCACAGAAGTTTACTGGTCCATACCCAAACTAGAGAAAACAGAAGCAAATGAAATGGTTAGTTTGAATTAATTGATGATATTTAGGTCTTCCTTCGTAATTGTTATAATACGGTGTATGTTCAATAAGTTGTATGTGCAAGTAGTGCGATAATGTCAAAGAGCTTGAATTAGAATCTGGTCTACAGAATAATTTGATTATCTGTAGGTCGTTAAATTATAAGTACATGTATGCCACGGGGTTCTCCAGGGCGATGTCAAAGTCCCCTACTATGAAGCTATATAAAGATAGACACTTGTACATTTATGTTTAAAGAAACAGTTTTATATAGTTTTTCTTTATGCGCATGAAATAGGATGGGAAAGAATCAATTAGAGCCACAAACATAAACATATTATTTAATAATTCTAATTCTTGTAGGACTCCAGTGTACAGGAACCACAAATAAACAACCCCTCGACCGCATTTCTAGATCACTTACATGTAGTAGTGTATATAAAGGTAAAGTGTTTACATGTAACTGTGTAAATAACACCATATTGTTTACATCTAGCCGTGTTTACAAGTGATTGTGTATATAAAGGAAATTAATTTTTCAAAGTAAAATGGCACAAAAAACAAATAACAGTTTCGGCTGTTTGTGTGTGTAATTATATGGCAGTAATTTAGTCGTGAATTTGAAACTCTAGTTTGATCTAGTTTGAAAATATTTCACGTTAGACTACATCCATACAAAGACAGTCGTGCATATACACGATGGTTTTTATTTAATTGGCAGGAAGATGATAGCCACGAGCGAAAAGTCACTCTCAATTATGAAGAGTTTGTACAAACCGCCGAAACTAACACGATGAGCATGGATACACCACGTGACCGCCTTGCTGTGTGTGTAGAGGTAAGACGTTTTTTCCCCAACAATATCTGCTTATAAATACCACATACTTTAATACACTGGATGTCTCCAATATTTGCAGGTCCCCTCACCAGGTGGATTCTCCTTCCTCCGGCCTTTCGGCGCATTCCATGACGTCATCGGTTAGCTGGCTGGGTTTACCAGGCCCAACCAGAAACCGCTTGATGTGGCTGTGGGTAGTTGCCATAGCTACTGCATCTTGTTTCTCACCTCAGGCGATGAGATGTTTAATTTCTATCGTCGCCTGTTGGTTAGCACTATGTCTAGTGACCAATCCACTTTTCGTCCCTCTTTCTCCTGACCTGTTTGGAAGTAACCTCTACCTAATTATAGCCCTTATCAGATTTCTCCGATATGCTCCTATGACTCCTAATAGTCGTAAGACTCGCCGGACTGACTGACTGGGTAAAACCCATACATCCAACCCGTATAGGTAGTCACCATGCGCATGCCTTTCATCCCCGTTGGTGACATTCCTCTACCAGCTGCTGATATGTCACTTCTGAATAGAAATTCATCCTCTGCCGAATCTCTCTGCCTTCATGTCTCACTCTCCTGCTGGATAATGCATCCTCATCTATCGATATGATCTCTGCCTGGGCCATTTCCCTGCGTGTCCGCTCGTTCCCACTTTCCCATCTTGGCCTTGTTATGGTTGCTAGCCCAAGACGCTTCGATGCCACTGTCCCAACAATATCCCCGCGCCGTAGTCTTTGGCGTCCCACTTCCTTCTTGTCCGTGCTCTGCTAATCTTCATTTAACCTTAACAACCAGTCTCCAGTCTCTGCTGTGTAATTCCCTACAGTGAAGCGCATATGGAAACTGTCGAAATAGAATTTGAGATGCACTCTGAACCTCTGCCATCCATTATACCTCTCCTTGGTCAGTTCTACTTAATGGTGTGGAATGGATCCGTACGCGTTGACTAGGCCTAGACAGAGAACTGCAACATCGCCATTGTTGTCCCTTGCAGCTCTGATGGATAGATACACTGGTATGCTCTAGACATCCAGATACTTAGTGTAGGTATGCTTCTCCTCTGGACTGAAATGTCTATGTACATTGCCAAGATGGCCAGCATGACATTTCTTCCACATGCAGCAAAGATATACATGTAGTCCTGAATTGGCTGATACCTCTGAAGTTATCTTCTTTTGGTATGAAGTATCCCTATGCTCTACTCCAGCTCTCTGCCAAACGCCATTTCCTCAAAACCTTCTAAAAAAGTAGGCACAACTTTCTCAACTGTCTGGGGCAGTTCTGGTGACCTAATAATGTACTTCATTGGGTCTCGGTGCTGATTCTGATCTCTCTTTTCTGATAACTTCCCGAACCGACATTCCTCTCACTTTCTTGTCAATGTTCTCGGCCAGCATTGATTCCAGAACAAAATCAGCGTCCTCATCGAACTGTTTCCATGCTGCCTTTCCAAACAACACTTCACCTCCCAGAACCATCTCCTCTGTTTCACCTAATTGCTCGGTCGATGCGTTCCAATAGGTTGAAAATTGGAGCGCTGCCCATAGTTTCAAGGCGGATCTTCAATCCTCTTTCGTTTTTGCAATTCTTCCGCAACTACATTTGCTCCCTCTTCTTCTATTGTTCTGACTCGCATCCATATTCCGTTCTGGTGTTGTTTCCGAACTCTTTTTGATGGGTCGCTTATCCTTCGTAGGCTTCTCCACTCTCGTGCGACCTCGTGGGTGTCTCAATGTGGAAAGTGCTCTTTCATACTTCTAAGAAACCCCTCATAACACTATATAACATTATTTTTAAAATATCAAAAAGAAATTCTAAGTCTATACATTTTTATTTCTATTTGTAGAGAGGTAACTTGCGAAAGGTTATATTTAAGGATGAGATGAAATTGTCAGAAACAGGAAATGCCGAGACTCCGATTGAAGACCAATTTCACTGGTCGCGACCAAACACAGACGAGAAAACTACAAACCAATTGGTAAGTTCAATGTCAGTTTAAACGATTTTAATGACATGAACATCACAAAGGCATTACAAAGCAGACAAAGTGTATCGTCATATTATGTATCACTTGTGTTGTACACTTTGACCGTTTTTTTATTAGAAAATGTTATAATACGTCATATCCACTAGCATGAATACATATCGAACCGACTATCACTTCGTCAATGAAACGCCCTTTTTTGGGGACGTGGATGTGGCGCAGTGGGGTAAAAGACGCAGGTATGTTGGGTGCCGTAGATAGTGAGTTCGAGGACCGGATAGAGCACGAGTAATAATAAACAAACTGTCATCCTTTGTTAAATTGTGTTTCTTTGATATGTCTTATTACTTATAACAACGCATTGTTTTATCCAAAGGTTTAATTTGAATTTCCTGTTGATATTGTACTTCGTTTATAATTATATAAAGTTTGTGTACAATTCACATTCATGTATGTTTATACAACGCGATCCAGGAATTCAAATAATCTAATTGACACTTTCCACAGTGATCATGTCAGCATATCGAACTGACTTCGGACATTTGAACGTCCTTTTTGGGACGTGGATGTGGCGCTGTGGTAAAAGGGCGCCGGTGTGTTTTGGCTAGGCGATTGGGTTCCGTGGATCGTGAATTCGAGGCCCGGATAGGAAAGAATATTAATCAATAAATTGTCAGCTTTTATTAAATAGTATCTCTGTTGACATGTCTATTTTATTTCATGTTCATAGGAATTCAAAACCGATATATCACAACAAGTTGGGTTCTTAGCGGTAAGTTTAAATTTTGTTCTCTTATTCTTTGTAAATGTTTTAATCATAAAAATTGTTTATCTTCGCAAACACCCAAGTATTGATTGTAAACTATATCAATAAAACCTTAAGCGATTATGGACTCTACTATTTGAGATAGAAGTTATACTCATAACATAATATATTTGGTTTTTTTTATAGAAACAGCCATCTTTTTCAAAGACCCTTGCGCCTCCTAACGAAACAAGTGCCCAGGTATCTATAAATGACACTTTATATTTCATCGTCTATTTCCTTCCTATTTGTATTTCTAATTTCTTCTGCCGTTGCTTCCTTTTCTTTCTATCTTTTATATGTCATGCATTTACCCTATTTCCTTCTTTTTTCCTTTCTATTTTCTTCTATTTTCTCTCTGTCTTATTTTCCTATTTTTTTTCTATTCCTCTTTTCCTCAAAGGCAAGATTTGTCATCCAAAGTAGCACTCGTACAAACCACACAACCGACCCTGGTCCAGGCATCAAACCTCTTGGGTAAGATCTCGGGCTGTCGGGAGGAGTCGAGATTAGAAATGAATTAGAAATTAGATGAGTTAGTGGCAGACATATATTAAAATTACATTTTTGGTTATTTTGATAACATACAATTATATAATAATGCAAGAAAAATCATCTAAAACATCAAATTTGGCATTTGAATTCAGTTTGACATACAATATATTAGCATCTGCTTCTTCTGATTCTTCACTGGGTTTTCTTATTGTTGTCGTTTACGTTACAAGATAGTGACTGCAATGTATTGACTACAGACTATTAACTTATATTCACATAAGCGAATTGAAATCCATGTTTATCATTTTGTACGTTTCTCATTCTATATGTTACAGTGTGAATCATGAGAAGAAGCCATCCACCCTAATAAAGCAGGACGAGGATGACTTTGACTACAGTCTGGACCTCATGGTAAGTTTTGGATTTCACCAAGCAGGAACGCTATCAGTTTGTATAGTTCTCTTGCTGTGTTGAATGCTTTCTTTTTATATTGTATATGAACTTATCAATCAAAGACTTTATTTCCATTCCAGGACGACAGTATTCTAAAAATAAGAGACACCTCCAAGAAACCAACACCATTATTGTTAAAGGCTGGCAGCAACAACGCGTTAGCTTTACTGTCCAATACAGACACTACACAGACTGACCAGTCCGGTCAAGCCAACATGTCCCCTAACAAGGACCCTCTGAACAAACAGTTTGTTAGCGACATTGATCTGAGCGATCTACTTGACACGCTTCCAGTGCTGGAAGAGGAGGATTTTGACCGGATCGTCAACAGAAGGCGAGGCTATATCTTTATAACCTATAGTAAATATAGGGGTATAAAGAGGAAGATTGCCTTTGATTACTATGACGTCGAATATGTTAGTCCAAGGAAAACATCAAGGATGCATTAAACAATGACAAAAAAATTAAATATTTTGGATTTTCAATTTCAAACAATTTTATTGACAATGTGAATGGGATTAGACATAAGGCATTGACTATATATGATTTTTCTCTACAAAAGATAGTGGTGCAAGGTCCACACGAAACAAATAAAGCCATCTTAAGTTTAAATAAAGAGAGATAACTTCATCTTGAGTATTACTTTAATAGAAAACAAATATTGATTGAAATGGGATCTATTACAGATGTCCTCAAATGACCCATCGCTGTAAAATTTCAACCAATCAGGGGCTTGTAGTTTAGTATTATGACCATGATTCTTTACCAATTTTCATTGACTTCTTGGACCTCGACTTCTTGGTCCCTTACGAATTGCCTTTATGTGCACCCACCCCCAAGCCAAACTGAAACAAAAATATTCTGTTTTTGTGCGTTAAACTTAAAGTTGTATGGTCTATAACTTTCGTTCTTTTTGTCATAGTGAAAGCTGTTTAATTGTTATACAATTTTTCTCCGTCTGTCTGAGTTTTAAACTTTCTAATTTTACCACTTTTTATAAAGTTGCAACACTAGAAGTATTTTTAACTATAAAAGAAAAAAAAATCTTTTTAACGTTTACAAGTGAAAAATAGGCTCGAATGATGCCGAATCATTCCGAACTCTTTCGAACATCGTCGTGATAATCTTGAAGTAACACGAGAGTGGTGAAACCAAGAGAGTGTCAACAATTTTTCATATTAAAAACAAAACATCTGGTTGACCTCAGCAGACTGGATCTACAAAGAAAATAATGCTCGCACATTACAATATTTGATATACACAATATTTAACGGTAATGTGTGAATTGAATGTTTCATATACTCATTCTGTGAACATATACCAGCATGATTTGCTCATATTGGCCAGAAGGACAACGTTAACAAACACATGTGCGCTTATACACGGTGGGGAATCACGTGGTCTGTAGTTGGTGTGTCACACGAATCAAAATGGCGGCCGCCAGCAGTTTTGCCAGAAAATTCAGGTAAGTCACTGAAAATACTCCATGTATCGGCACTTTATAGTGACTAGCAAATGTTATACATAATTCTAGACAAACCGATAACTTAGTTGTGTTGCAACGCTCTGTACTTTTCTGTAACATTCTGACCAAAGTTTTGAATCGGAGCGATTTTGCTCGTTGTAGAATTGGTAGTATACACGAACATACACTTTTCGTACGTTTTCTGTGTTTAGACGGGGTCATTCGCTGTAAATGTGATATTGTCTATATATTATTGTCTACATTCAATTGCACATCTAAACTTTCTGGCAGAAAACATCATGTTTATTGTTAATTCTTTGGTTTTACGAAAGGATGTTTACATGGTTAACTTATCAACCGCATGATATAGTATGTGGGCGGTTAAATTTAACGGAATATGCATGTTAACAAGCTATTGTAACGGTCATGTGACCGACTATGCCTGTTGCTACTCTGTACTGCAATTACAACTGTAGTACGGTCCGTTACCAAGTTCTATCTTGGACCCAGGCACTGTTAAACACAACAAACTAAATACTGCCGACAATATATACAAATAAATGTCTAGTCTACTTGACTCATAATCACATGTTAACAACTACATTCTGATTGCTTTACACCTGGTAAATAGGACACTAAATCACTATGAACAACCTGTGTTCCTTAACTATCTGTAATACCACCTAACTGTAACTGCGAGTCTGTTTCCTGCGTACAAGGTACACAGTACTACAATACCCTTACTGAGACACCTGTGACTACTACACCTATGACAGAGTCACCCTTTCACCGCGGCACCGAGTGCCTTGCCAAACCTTGTCTCACACAATGATCAAGCAACACGTCGCCCTGTGTGCTTAACCCCTGGTATCCAAATGACCACGTTACCTTGTACTCGTCAGTAGTACGTCGCCCTGTACTGCAGTACCCCGTAACGTTAATCACGAAGTCATATCAACAGTGGAACCCCACCTTACTCAGCTGGGCCCAAACTTATTCAGCTTGGTCACTGACCGAATCTCGCCAGAGCATAGATTCACCACCCCGTTTGATAATCTAGCTAAACTACTTAAGTTAGAATCAGTAGATTATTCCTGGTATACTATCGTTCAATGGAATATCGTTCAATATCTATGACAACTGTTATAATATCCAGGACATTCACTACCTACTGCATCAAAGTCATGAATGCATATCATTTGGTTACGGAAACAAACGGGAAGATTGGGGAATGTCATAACACTTTTTGTCTGTGCCCGTCCATTTCTATAAGATCACTATAGATATATATGGTATCTAACACACATGTTTAATGTTTGAAGTGTTGGTAATGTTGAGATTTGTTTGTTTATCAGTTTTATAGATGAATATGTTATAGAATGAACCTACAACTTAGTAACATAAAGAAATTGATGGTTTCTCGTAACCAATTTAGGCTGACATAATACTTACCATAACTTTATTCATACAAAGGGAAAAACACAAACAAGTTTATAAACAACAAACAAGTAATTTGTACAACATCAATAACACACATTTGGTATTTTTCAGAGATCACTTAACAAGACTGGAAGAAAACGCCTGTCAGAACGACGGAAAGAAGGAACGTTTAACGTGTACCCATACAAAAAGATTCCTGTGTGTCAGTCAAGAATACTACCGGATTAAAATAGGACTGTACAGAAGAGTATTAATAAAACTAATGAACGAAACCCATGCTTCAATATGTATTTATTGAGTATTTTAAAAACAGAAGTCTTAACATTAAAAATACAAACGTATAAATAAACAAGTACAATATACGTAAACTATACTAGTTATCAATCACAAGATCTTCCAAACATTAATTAGCAATTTGGTTCCGTAGTGATTCTTTGTATCATATCATTATATGTTGATATGCTGTATTAAAAGGCCAGATAATATACAGAATTTGTAAAATGGTTTTTAAAAGGGAATATGGGCTACACCGCACACAGTGTATTTCACATTCGCGAAACTTGTAGGGAACGTCTTTATTTGGAGCATGGGAACGCTTGTGAGCACCGTGTGTAGTTTTTTTTAAATTAGAATAACGGTTATAACAAAGGGAACTAGTCTCGTCATTTTGCATAAAGAAATAAAGATTGTGAATTAAGGAAAGACCCAATGTCATGACTGTTTCCTTCAGAAATAGGACTTTAAAATCTCTCACTAAAAATTCCGAAGTTTTATAGTCAAACACATATACATGTATGTGGAATTACACTAGGGATCCCTTGTATTTCAAAGACAATCAAGAAATTAATCACTAATTTGTTATATTCAACACTCGTAAAAGTAATTGATCAATATATTTACCAACGTCAGTGTTTAAATTCTTTTGGACTGCAGTCACTGGAGATCAACATGATCTAAGCAGTCTTGTTGTTTTGTATGGCATAATTGTCGTAAAAGAGCAACGTACATGTTTGCCATTTTGACTGAAGCTGCAAACGACGTCCACTTCCGGTCAATTGCGGAACTTCAAACGGGTATATCCTCTCGCCTTCCAATGTTATGTGTTAAAGTTGAATCAATTAAATAAGTATACTATTCTTACTTTTAAATGGTATAAGTTAATCTTACATACTTGAACACACACTATCAATGTTTGCCAGATTAGCCAAACTGACATAAATATGTAGCAGTTCGTGTAAACTCATCAGTCCAAAACGGAACGTGTTGACTCATCCTTTTACATAACCAAAGAATTAACAATGAACATGACGCTTTCTGCCAGAAAGGATATATGTGCAATTGAATGTAGACTATAACATTTAGACAATATCACATTTACAGCGAATGGCCCCGTCTAAACACTGAAAACATACAAAAAGCATGTATGTTCGTGTATACTACCAATTCTACTACGAGCAAAATCGTTCCGATTCAAAACTTTGGTCAGAATGTTACAGAAAAGTACAGAGCATTGCAACACAACTAAGGTATCGGTTTGTCTAGAATTACGTATAGCATATGCTCGTCACTATAAAATGCCGATATAAAGGGTATTTTCAATGATTTACCTCCTTTTTTGGCAAAACTTCTGGCGGCCGCCATTTTGATTCGTGTAACACACCAACTACAGACCACGTGATTCCCCACCGTGTTATAAACGCCTATTACCTGGCTCACCACGTGCAGATCGTGTCGAACGTCAGTCACGTAATGCGATTCGGAATCCGACAAAACTCAACGAACATGCCGGTGATTTAAGGCGCTTTATTCAAAACCATGAATATATGATCCCTAGATTTCGGCTCTCTTATAGGCATACAATGTTTTCTGGGAGCTAAATCATCAAGTTACATGTCAATGTTCAAATATCAAATGTTTAAGTGACATATCGATACAGTGGAATTAGCATGAAATATAATTTTAAGTGGTGTTAATATATAAGAAAACCTTTCCGTTCTCTTTTGACAATTTAACCGGACTTTTTAGCCAATTAAGTCATCGATTGGTCATAACGATTACCACTGTAAATATAACTTTAATGCGAACTCAAAATTGGGTAATCAAGAGCAAAGTTTAACAATACAAATTTGCATGGAACTTAAAATGATACTAATTTCAATACGTGGGAGTGTGAAAGTAATTGTTTTATGCCTCATTGATTTCCTCAGCCTTACAAATCTAGGTCACAATAACACCCGCCATGCTAATCTAGGTTACAATGACATAATTATACAACACAAATTTAGGTCAGAGCGACATCCTCCATACAAATCTATGTCACGGTGACGCCCGCCATAGAAATACATGTCGCAGTAATATTAAAACAAATTAATTCCGGACACAATGTCGTCCACAGCACAAATATTGGTCACAGTAACATTCGCGATACAGATCTATGTCCTGTCTAGGCCATGTCCGAATTTTAATTGCTTTTTACAGATCGTCCTAGATAGGTTATTGCTATTACTCTAACAAACTGTTCTGTTAATCAATAAAAGACTCCACAGATAATGCCAAAGTTATTCATCTTTATATATTTACGCTTCCTAGGCTTGATCACTATACGTATGTACTAGCCGATTTTGTTTACCATAACTGCATGGTAACATTGAACTTTGAACTTGCGTATGAAAATATTCTATGCAACGTAAAGGGGCTACTTTAAAAAACAAAAAAAAAAAAAAAAAAACATGGCTTTGTTTACATTTTGACGTAACATCACGTGTACACATTTTTTGTATATTGCTGTTTTTCATAGAATTTGGGGAAAATGTAAACAATACATACATGTATATGTTTTATATTTATATATGATACAAACATTTTTAAAATTAACAAGTGTATAAAGAAATTGGAAAATATCCCGACCGGGGCGACGTGCAGCGCTTTCATTTTTGTTAAAAATGATGGATGTCAAATGGATTACCTCTGTGTCTGTGTCCTACGATCGAGTCTTTGGGGTTGACGGGCGTGAGACCCTCTGACAGAGTTAGGTCAGTTATAAACACATTCACTTGTCTTTGTTCTTTGAGAATTTAATCATGTGTATTATAAAACATGCACCGCTAGTAATCCACGTGTTGACAGTCACACGTCACCACAAATACATTGTATCCATCTAACACAAGTGAAGTTGTTCCATCTATAGATGGCGATGGATCTAAGCGTAGATTATATAATCACATGGCTCCGAAGGATGTAATATCGTCAAGTCAGACGACAATCTCAAACAAATTTAGCTACTTGAACATCGGTGATTTGACAACTTCGGAAAAATCCAGGGTGTAAGCGTGCGTCAGCCTCGCCTCGCTTCACAATAACGGTTACCGAGTTCACACATGTGGCCGAGTACAAATACTTTATGTTACGCTATATATTAACTTTTAGCAAAATTGAATACCTATTTAAAGTTCTGATATGATTAAATAAAATTATCACTGAAATTCACTCTGTTTGTCATGTTTATTTTACATTAAAATATTGAACTTTTTTTTTCGTCGCGGATGAATAACGCTATCTTTCGTTATGAGTCATCATTTGCTGTTCAATTGAGTAAGCTCCTCCCACTTTTGACCGACTTTTATTGAATAATTACATCACTTTCAAATGACGATTTTATTGCATAAAATATAAATAAAAAGTCGTGTGAGTGTAAATATAGGGATTGGATTTCGTTTTTACGGTAAAACTTGGTTTTACCAGTATTGGGATCGCAATTCCGGAACTAGCTTTTTACCCCCCCGGCTGGTGTCGTGAAGAATAAACTGAATAACCACACCTTTGTGGTATATGTAGTTGTAATTTGCACCCAGATACAATATAAACTAGTTTAGAATTATTCTGTAAACTTATTCAGCAGCATCAATATCATTTTAAGTGGATTGCGAAGAAAATAAGAAAATATAGTGAACTGCATTTCATTATCAATTTAATGATATTCACATGGCTTTCAACAGATACAAGTGGTGTCGTGGTAAGTCCTGAGCTTTCTATGCTGACGGCCCGGGTTCAACCCTTATCACCGGCAGATTACTTTTATTTTTTTTTTTATTTCATATTTTTATTTGTTGTTAATTCACCATGCTTGAAAATATTCTTTTATTTTGTCTTTATATTTATTTTTGTTTTATTTTATTTTTATTTTCCAAAAGTTTATTCCAAACATAGACATGTACTGTATAGCATATACACTAAATTACGAACATCCCACTATTACGGCCACTTATTTTCAGTTCCGATTTTTTTTTCTCTTCAGAAATACCATCACACCGCTATTCCGTTTTACGACCAATTTCCATAGTCCCAACGACCACTAAATTAACACTAATTGACCCTTTGATTATGACCACAGGCACATGTGACTTCACACCTCGCTGTGCCTCACCTTCCCGCACGCAGCAACCCGTGAACAACTACCCGCAGGTACATCAGTCAGTCTTTTGTTTCCGTCGACCTAATTATCAGATTATCTACCTGTACTAGGAGAGTGTTAATCGCCATCATTTGCATACTTCAATTTCAATTTCTTTATTAGTTTAAGCTTTACAACTTATTACTGGTATATAAAAACACAATTCAGTTATCATATTATGTAATAGTGTAACATGTAAACGCTCATACAATAATACTACATTGCACATTCACACACACATACACACACCCATTTTAACACGTACGGACGTACGCACGCACCCTCACACACACGCACGCACGCACACACGCGCACCCTTACACGCCTTCTCATACATATACAGTCTCACACTCTCTCACTCATCCATATACAGCATCATGGCTTATTCTTTCTAGTTTCTAATTCTTAATTAATAATTATCAATGTACATGTCTGAATGAATTGTCTAGTACGAAAATCATTTAATTGGTAGGAGAGTGAAAAGGACTGTTCACTTCAACAATTATAACAGCAATCGCAAATTAAAGTTACAAACTTTAAGATAGTATTTAATCTAAACATTTTCCCGGCGCTTAAATGCTAAGTGTAAATATTTGCCAAGATTATGAAGTTCTTTGACATTATTCACGGATAATAATTGAACAAGTTTAAAAACACTAGATTTACGCAAGTAGTATGGTTTAATATATTTTTTCCGAATATCTGAATAAAATGGACATCTTAATATAAAATGAAACTCGTCTTCCACTTCGTTTTTGTTACAAAAAGTACATGTTCTATTTTCTCTCGGAGTGTTGATATATCTTCCGCTTTCAATTTTTAGATTATGTGATGACATTCTTATTCTAGAAATACACTTCTTATATCGTTGTTCAATAGGTTTCTTAAGATAATACTGTAGATCAAAATTATCTACTAAATGCTGATATAAAAAGCCCCTAGAGGAATTACTGATATCACTTGTCAGGTCTTGAAAATATATAAGATAAAATTTGTTTTCAATCATCTTGTATATTGTTTTCCCATCTAAATAACTATTATAAAGGTATCCTAAGCCTAACCTATCTAATTCTGATTTTATATTTACAATCCAATTGTCGTTGCTAGACTGTCTATTTTCGTAACAGGCTTTCAGAATGCAGTTTTCGGTGTTTTTGACTTTAACCCAATATTTCAAAATTTTTAATTTTCTTTTATTTTGTAATGATAATCTTCCTAGTTCACAATACACCATATCATGACAAGTCTTTTTACCTACACCTAAAATATTTTTGCAAAAGTTCGAGTGTACCCTCTCGACATCTTGTGCCTTGTGAAATCCCCATATTTCACTAGCATAGCCTAAAACACTGGCCACGTATGCATCAAAAACTGAGCATAATGTCTCTGCATTGAAATAATTATTTTTCATTTTATTCATAATTCTGAAATAAGCCTTCCTTCCCTTTTCGGCTACATGCTTTTGTGTTTTATTAAATTTACCATTGAAATTAAACAGCATTCCAAGGTAATTAAATTCATTTACAATTTCGATTTCGTTATTGTTGTAAAAACCATTTCTCATTTTCTCTAACATGACCACCATTTCTAAAAATCATAATTTTCGTTTTTTGAATATTAAGTGTAAGCTTCCATTTATCATTGTACTTCTGCAATGCATCTAACAATGATTGCAGGGCACATGGCGATTCGGCTAACAAAACAGAATCATCCGCGTACATTAGTAAAAATATAGTAATCATGCGTAATTCAATTGATGGACAATTTTCATTTATGAAGTTAATTTTCACAATCATTTACAAAAAGACTGTACAAAATCGGTGACAATATTTCGCCTTGAAAGAGTCCGATTCTATTAGGGAAATAATCTGAAACATGACCTTCGTATCTAACACATGATTTGACATTATCATACAGCGATTTTATAATTTTTAGTAGTTTTCCTTGTATTCCCTGTTTAATTAATTTGCTCCAGAGGTGACTTCTATCAATCAAATCGAAAGCTTTTTTATAATCTACAAAACAGCAATACAGACGATTTTTATTTTTTAAAGCTCTATTAATTAATGATTGGAGAACAAAGATTGCATCCACTGTTGAACATCCTTCTTTAAAACCGAACTGTGCGTCAGTAATGACGTTATTTTCTTTATCCCAATTTAAAAGTCGTCTATTTAAAATAGATGTAAATAGTTTACCCATACAGCTAACCAATGTGATACCTCTATAGTTACATGTTTTATTGACATCGCCATTTTTGTAAATAGGTATTATATTACCACGTGACCACATCTCTGGGAAAAATCCAGAGTCATATATTTTTGTGAATAGGTTTGTTATATGAGGAATGAGAATGTCCTCAAAGTCTAAGAAAAATTCATTTAAAATACCATCTTCCCCACAGCTTTTATTCCGATTGATATTTCGAATAGCGATGTGGACTTCGTCTTCTGTAATCGGTTTATCCAATTCGTCGAAGACAGTGGATTCTACGTCATCGCCTAAGCGACCTTGGTTAACAATGCCATCGTTACCCCCTCCTAACATTTTAAAATGTTCCACAAAATCTTCCATATTGATATTTGACCGAGGTATTTGACTAGGCCCTTTTGAAAAATACTTATAAAAATGTTTCGGGTTAGATTTTCTTAAAGTTTCCATCATGTTACCTTCTTGAAGTTTGTATTTCCTTTTAAGTCTACATTCTAATTTCTTATATCGTTTTTTTCTTATCGATAAGTGTTGAGTGATTTTCAATCGATTTACATTTATTATAATCTTTTAAAGCGTTTTTGTATTCGATGTAGTTCTTTTTACATTGATCTGAAAACCAGGGTTTGTCTTCTTTATCATTTCTGTATTTCCTTTGCCCATCATTTGGCAAAACTTTTACAGATTTTACGTCACAATTTGGCAAGACGACTTCACTAATCATACCAGAAAAGATGTCAATACAGTTATCAACATCCTCTTTAGAGTTAAAAGACATATTACAAACTTCATGTAAATTTGCTACTATATCTGATAAACCATCTGCTATAACGTGATTATTTTCAATGTTCCACTTGATATTTCTGAAAACTTTCCCAGAATAGGGTTTAACATTATCTTTTGCAACAGTATCTTTACCAACTGAAAGACTGCAATCAATCTTAAAAGAGATTGGAGAATGATCTGACAAAGTATTAAATTCACCTGAGGTAAACGATCGTATGGACGACATACATCCACAATCGTCTACTAGTAGGTAATCAATTAGACTTGCTCCATTAGTGGTAAAAAATGTAAAATTTCCTTGTTTTATCATCCTGATGGCGGCCATTTACAATGCGCATGCCCGCAGACTTGCATAAGGCGATCAGTTTTCTACCAAATGAGTTTATAGTTTTGTCCATATTGTTACGCTCTTCTATATCATTATCATTATCGTAGTTCAAATTGTTTGTATTTTCTAACCTACCTAATCCGTCATTAACAATATAATCTGTTCGCAACCCGTTCGGGCGTTTAAGATCACCATAACAAAAACGTTACCATTTGTTTTGTAACTCGCTATAGACTCTTCAAGTTGATGGAATAGATCTATTTCCCGATTCTGATAAAAAACACTGTTTTCTGGAGGGAAGTAGCAAAAACATAG
>NW_027187603.1:0-72110 GCF_041381155.1 Argopecten irradians | reverse complement strand
TAATTGTATTTAAAAATCTCAAAACTTCTTTTGATCTATATTGAAACGAGACTTCAACGGGACCCTGATACCTCAGAAGAATACATACTTAAGTCAAACTGACCCTTTAGTGCAAAGTAGACATAACAAAAATTTTGAAACATAATTACAAAAAAGTATTTAACTTACATAGCTTACCGATAACTTACAATATATATCATTGGCTTCTTAGGTAAAATATGTGTTTCGTTTTAATATCACATACAGTGTATATATTACAATAATCGACAATAAAAAAAGCTAACCGAATTTATGGCATATATGTTTAATTCATTTTTTGCACAAAAATGATACGGGCAGTCACTTGATACGTCATGATATACACGTGCTTATATCAAAAGGTTTCCAATACTTTTAAATGACATACGTATCAAAATACTAGTAAACGTTTCTGTAATAATTTGCGTGCCCCTGTGTTTTGGCTGAGGTGACCAAGATTGCATTTTACGGGTCTCGGAATAGCAGTTGATACTGCTTGTTTTACACATCAAGTTAATAGAAATTTAACTGTCGAAAAAACAGATTATCTAGATTTAATATCCAATGAAAAGTTACAATAATATAAGACCACGACCGAGAGTATCGTGGGTAGCGATAGGCCAAGGACGTTCTCCTTGCTGCACGCGTGTATGGAATTTGCAAATTATTAGTCTAGATGAAATAAATGATTATTCTAATTACTGATTTATGTAAATAATGAATGTACTTGCATATATTCCCAACGTTGGACACTAAACCGAATGAGTGGGGTACTCCATTTTACTACCGTGGGAATTAGTAAGCGAGACGTCATTCATGTGATTGAACGTCACAAATCAGCGTCGGGACTGTCTGCCGTTTTCATTCACTACTGGCGAAAAGTGAGCGTCAACTGGGAATTTTGTGCGTATCAAGTCATCAAATATAGAAACTTGAAATCAAACGACAGAAATCAAACATTTATTTTAACGACATCGTAATAAAATTTCCTAATGCAACTATTACAAGGAAAATCTAATTATCCCGGACTCGAGTGCCCTGACTCATTGTTTCATGACCTTGTACCTGCTTCTTTTAATTGACTTTAAATTCCGTTTAAATGAACTTAATCCGCTAAGGTCTTCAGAACGCACCTTCAAAAGAATGGCCAGCATTTAATTTGCATCAGAGAAATCAGGAACACAAAAATTCGATTTTCTTTAAAATGGAAGCAAGTTAACACTAACAGGGCAGGGCTCGCGCTTGATCAGGTCGCCCATAGGCCGCCAATGGCGAATTTGAAATGCATTAGGCGATTATATTAAAACAGCATTGGAGCGAAAAGAAGAAGATTATATTGGCTCAAGATGGCGCTCTGGTATGAAGTAGATCAATGTCATTACAAGTGCTTCCGTAGAACTTTTGGTGTTTCATCATGTTTCAGTGTATTTTATTATAATTCAAACCTACGACAGTTCCTTGACGACTCAGATTGTCTCTACGTTTTTCGGCGTTTGATTGCATTCTGTAAGATCTAGTACAAATGATCACAATTAATATCGATATTTGAAAACTGACATGAGCCCATCTCTTTGTTTACATAATGAAACTTTGAACTTTTAATATGCATGATTTGACATAATTTTCAATGTGAAGGACAGTGCATGCTCCAAACGTTTTCGTCACGGTCTCTACAGCGTCAGCAGCTCGCTTTACCCTGTACTGCTTACCTGTACTAATGGTAAACACGGTGATAGAACCTGGACAGCCGGTATTTAGTGTCGCACAGTTCTAACATATATACACGAGAAGACCTTTTCCCTTGTTATTTTGTCATGATCAGTAAACTTTCATACGATTGTGTTGATTTGAAGTTTATCCAGAAGTACGAACACATACCAATTTTGCGACAAGTACATATCACCTTCATAAATCCATAATGTCTTAAATGCTCATATAGGGATCCGGAAATGGCACACGGAGAAGAAACAGTACTGCTGTAAGAGAGATATCATCAATACTACCTACTCTTTTTGTGAATATTTCCATGATTGGGTATGAAATTCTAGAAAAGGAAGAAGGAGGCGGCCAATGATAGCACACACGATCAGCACTCAATCTACAGGTTTATTTAAAATGAGTTCCATCATAAGCGCAGCGAACGGAGTCTTATACAGTAGTCCCACCCAAAACGTCCATCGTGGAAACCCCATGCAACTTCAACACCAAAGACTAAAAAGAGCCCCAAGTGGAGATGATGACGTTTTGTTTAAATCAACAGGAAATTAGACTTCATACTCCGAAAAGTTGGAGAAATTAGAAAAAAAATTGACGATAAATTGAACAATTTAACATCCAATAGTATCAGGATATAGAAGCCAGAGTTGCCGCTGTAGAAAAGAAAAACAGGACCGATTTCGAACGGTCCGGTTAGCTCGTACAATAAGCCACGACGATGTGGGGGGAAAGAGGGGCACTACGGTAAGCAGACAGCCCAGTCTATAGAAAAGCATGAACAAATTGTTAGTGAAACTGCAACAGAAAGTAAAAAAAGCGGAAGAAGGATTAGGTCTAGCCTTACACGATTACTGTGGTGGATTTACAGTGTAGATCCATGAAAAACAATTTAGTCTTCATCAGGTCTTGGAGGGAAAACTGCGGAATGAAGATACGGAATCCCCTACTCCGTGATTTCATTATCCAAGAGCTAGGTAAAGACCAAAGGCTAGAGTTTGGAAATGTTCATAGATTCGGTCGACGTATTGTTCGTGGTAAAAACTCGCCCAATTGTTTGCAAGATTTCTTTACCAACAAGACCTGCAACTAGTTTAAGCGAAACTCCTTCAAGCTCATTAGGATCTAGTTTTTTTGGAATTCATGAGCAATTTCCCGCCAGTTGTCGAGGACAGAAGAAGAAGACTTTATATCCGGTTCTAAAACATCACAAGCAGTTAGGCGATGAAGTCCCAGGCTGATAAGAGACAAGTTGTACATCAACAACCAGCTATATGTAGAACGAGATGAACATACAAGGCAAGAACGGCCAACGCAGCAGTACAACCAGGCCGTCAATCCAGGCGATAGTCAACAGCGACACCACCAAGACGCGAATCGCGAGCACAGGGACACGAAGCGAGAACTCACGAACGCGATCCGCGGGCATTAGAACGCGAACGTCAAGCTACACATATGAACCCCCCATCCACAGAGAGGAGCCATACGTTCCAGCACATCAATGGTGGTTATACCGCGAACCACAACACTAGATAGGACAAAGGGGAGAGTGAAACTATCAGTACTTACATGGAATGTGTGTCGAGGACTAGTTGACAAACTTGCGTGTGAAGAGTTTTGTGAAATTATTTTCAAAGTACGATATAGTATGCCTCTCTGAGTGTTGGGTTAAAACAAATGATGATTTGAAACTGGATAATTATGGTTATTTTTCTTTTCCAAGATCAGTCTGTAGAGGAGGTGGAATAGTGATATATTACAAAACAGCATTATTTAACCATGTTAAGGTTGTCGAAAAAACATACCTGATAGCATCACCCATATGGATCAAACTTGATATATCTAGTACTCTAGAAAGCAAATGTATATTGTTAGCATATGGTTATATACCCCCCGAAAACGGCATTTTTTATGAACATTGCGAGTTTGATTTATTCCAGTGTTTAGAAGATTCTATAGGGCAATATAAAGATACCGGAAATGTATATTTTGTCGGTGATATGAATGCTCGAACTGGGGGGAGAGAAATGATTTTATAGAGAATGATACATTACATGATAGTATAAATTTAATTGACTACAGGGCAGAAACACAGATAGTGTGAGCCGCAATAATATGGATAAAGTGGACCCACACCCCCCCCCCTCAATACATTTGGTCGTAGAATGCTAGATATGTGTAAGTCATCGGGATTACGTATAGTCAATGGACGACACCCAGATGAACGCTATAAGTAACTTTACTTTCTATAAACGATAATGTGGAAAGAGTCTTATTGATTATTTGATTACTGATAATACGCAAAAAGGAAACATTACCAAATTATTTCCGGTAATTTCAATACTTTCTCTGATCACTGTCCCATTACTTTTTAGTATAAAAATTAATCAGACTATTTCTACAAAAGCTATAGACAATGTAAATTCAAATGTCGAATACAGTAGAGGACAATGCATGTCGGTTAGATGGAAAGAAGAAAATATACATTTAGTCATGGATAAATTAAATGAATGCAGTGAGATGATAGATGAAGAACTTAATGTTGACTTTAACAGCCAAAATGTGGTGAACGAATGTGTAAACAACATATGTCACATAATTAATGATTGTACTTTACCGTTCTGTGAGTGTAGAGAAAACCCTGTTCGTAATACGGTAGATAGAAAGTTTTCTATTTCAACAGAGGACAAACCATGGGTTACTCCTCAATGCAAATACCTTTATAAAGAATACCGGAAAGCTTTGTCAAACTTTAATAAAGACAAATCTGATGAATACGCACCTCAGACTATTATAACTGCTAAGCGTAATTATAAAAAATTAGAATATAAACTAAAACGGGAGTACAAACGGTATGAAGGAAATATGTTGGAGCATTTGAAAAAGAGCAATCCGAGACAGTTTTTTCAAATTATTTAAGAAAAATAAAACGAACAGAGTTAACTCTACACTCGACATAGACGACTTTTATCTACATTTTAAAAATCTAATGGATGCAAACAATGGCGAATGCTCAGCACCTTCCTGAAGATGATATGGAACCTGTGTACGAAAGTCTTGACTGCAATATCTCAGCCCAAGAAATAATCAGTGCTATTAATAATTTGAAGTTACATAAAAGTTGTAGCGAAGACTTAATAATGAATGAAATATTCATGCATGGAAAGATATATTATTACCATATTTGGAAAGATTGTTCAATTCTATTTTTAGATCTGGGTTTTTCCCCGAGTCCTGGTCACAATCTTGCATAGTTTCCGATTTTCAAGAAAGGATGTGTTAACGAGACAAAACAATTATCGAGGTATATCTATTGTAAGTTGTTTCGGTAAATTATTTACTACTATTTTGAATAATAGAATTATGAACATGGGAGAAAAGAAAATAGTATTTTAACAGATGCACAATTTGGATTCAGAAGGGGGTCTTCAGCTTTAGACCGCCATATTCGTATTACAAACTTTACTTAATAAGAAACTAAGAAATAAGGAAAGACTTTATTGTTGTTTTATAGATTTTCGAAAAAGCATTCGATTTTATTGATAGAGGAAAGTTATGGAGTAAACTGATTAATTATGGAATTAGGGAAAAGTTTTTAAAAAGCATATTTTCATTATACGAAAATGTTTAAAGCCTGTGTAAAACTCGATGGCCATTTGAGTCAATGCTTTCCGAACAGAACCGGACTCTTACAAGGGAAATATTGTCACCTGTACTTTACTCAATGTATGTTAATGATTTTGAAATGAGTTTTATTAATGATAATTGTCCTAATATTGAACTACAAATGCTTAATTTGTTCCTATTAATGTTTGCCAATAGTCCAGAAGGTTTGCAATGCATGTTAAATTCATTATTAGATTATTTTAGACGCTGGAACCTGGAGGTTTAATGTCGAAAAAACGAAAATTATTGTTTTTAGAGAAACGGTGGTCACTTACGAAGTAATGAATCATGGAAATATGACAACATGAATGTAGAATGTAATGAATCATGGAAATATGACAACATGAATGTAGAAACACGTTCAAATACTTAGGTATGCTTTTTAATTACAACGGCAAATTTACAAAAAAACAGAAACATCTTGCAGAACAAGGTAAAAAGGCATTATTTTGCATTAGCATCTTCTTTAAAAATCATTGTTTGAATGTTGAAACAGTTTTTTGATTCACATGTAAGTAGTATTCTATGTTATATGCAGCCGAAATTTGGGGACTACACAAAGCACCAGATATAGAAAGGGTACACTTGAATTTTTGTAAGAGAATTCTAAAAGTTAGAAAATCTACAAGTAATGATTTAGTATATTGTGAACTAGGTCGCTTACCTATGTATGTAGTTAGAAAACTAAGAGTGTTTAAATATTGGTTAAAGCTCAGGAATACGGATAACTTGATTGTGAAAACTTGTTTCGATGATCGCGTGAACGAAAATGACGAGTGGATAAGTAATATTAAGAATGAATTAGCATTATTAGGTCTCGGTTAATATGGTTGACACTTACATTCCTGACAACGTTGCTTTTCAAATAATAAACCAGAGACTAGTTGATAGCACTAAGCAAAACATCGTGGCAAAAATATCTGCCTCACCAAAAGGTTCATTATACCAACACTTGATAAACAATCATTGTGTCCAATTTTTATCTACGTAAAATCTATTGAGGTCAAATACAAACATGTAATAACCAAATTTAGATTATCATGTCACAACTTAAATATTGAGGTTGGTAGACACATAACATTTTACGTAGAAATAGAATATGTATTAAGTGTAACCTAAGAGATGTAGAAGATGAATTTCATTTTATTCTGATGTGTCCTTTTTATAATGATTTAAGGTTGAAATACATAAAAAAAAAACTATTACAAAAGACCATCTGTTTTCAAATTAATACAGCTCCTAAGTATTAATAATGTAAGAGAATTATCCAATCTAGTTAAATATCTATATTTAGCATGCAAAAGGAGGAATTGAAAGCCTTATTAATATATATTTAGTATATAACAAATGTAATATATATATATAAGTGTCCTTGTTAATTATCTTTCATTTATTAGATTTGAGTTTGAAATCTGTCAACTGTCTCGCATTGAATTCATAATATATTATTTTACTATATGAATATTATTATTACTATTATGAACCTATGTAATATTCCAATATTTTGTTGATCACTCTCCTTATATGGATTGGTACGTTGCAATTAATAAATACATGTTGTTATTTTCACCTATACATGTAGGTCGAAAGGCCTACGGAATAAAACGAATGAACTATCATGAACCCAAAGTTTTCCTCCCATTACAGACGTTTTCCATACGGTGAAATTCGCCAATTCTAGCCTTACACCAGACAATAGGGCACCGGCTTGATAATTAGGTAAACAAAAAGAGGGTGTGAACACTCCCTGACCACCACCCAGATCCTAATTAGCTGCCTGGGGCTGTTTCCACCTGGGCTTGGTAGTGTCACACGTGTGTATTACAGCTGAAGCTGATCGGCCGATTGGCCACCATTAGAAAACAATTACCTGGCCTTTCAATACATTTTGTGATTACAGCTAGTGAGCATTACATCAAAAACAAACACAGCTTACAACTGTAATTGATTTACTCACGTTTTTAATTTTAAATAGGCCTAACTGTCCCCCAAGTCACAAAGTTTGCAATCGTAATGGCCGCCATTTTTGGATAATTGTTATAGTCGGCCCAGATCGGTACAACTTCAGGAATTCATTAAAAATCATGTTTAAAAAAATAGGAAGGGATTGTAGTACATTAATTTTACTGGAAATATTTGAAAAATCGTTCTGATTTCAGAACATTTGGAATTATAAAGATACCTCTTTCAGTATTTTTATTATAATTATTATTTATAATGTAAGTTAATTATTATAGAAAAAGTTTAAGATATGATACCATTCGTTAAAAAAAACGACAGACGGACACTGGAGCGTACATGTATGAAATTATGACATAACCACAGGGGGCCAACTCAATGAAAATGGATGTTGTATAACAACATCAAATGGATGTTGTATTGACAACATCCTTTTTCATTGAGTTGGCCCCCTGTGCACATAACACCTTTATGCAAGTCAGTTTTAGCTTAATTTAAAATCACCATCGAAACCAAACCAAGTACATGTATATACAATTTTAAACTAAGTGCTTCTTTGACAAATTTTCCTAGCAAACTCAATTCTTATTATAATTCTATTACTTTGAAGACAGACGGTCTTAAACATGCTTGGATTTCTATTCATAGTTTTGTCTAATATTATTTGACACAAGTATAAAGTGAAATTCATCTTCGACTTCCAAAGCATTGCAGTTTATTCAATCTATGGCACTTGAAAAATTCATAGTGTCAGACATACATGTGTAGCGAAAAACTGCGAGCGTTACGTGTATACGTATTCCAAGCCCGCAGCCCTCGGTAGATGCCTTCTAGGGTAGCGTCAGGCACCCGCCACAATACCCGAGTTTTGATTTTAAGTAGAGTGGGTCGTCGAGTAAAACACAATTCAAAGCCAGTTCAATAGCATTTACAGGATACAGTTTCAGTTCACAGGATAACCACTCCGCTCTCCTAGCATAGAAACATGCACTTGAACAATAATCCAAACTAGCTAACACTTGAACTCCGTCATTCAAACCAGCCAGCAAACACATGAACTCCGTTATTCAAACCAGCTAACACCTGAACACCATCAAAGTACTGAAAGTACTAAATGGCTCGGTCTCGATGATTGGAGGAATATATTTCTAAGGTTAACACTATTTTTGGACAATAAGAAATTAATTTTACCAGTGTTCCCTTGGACACCAAGGTGTTAAATAAGAAATACATA
Organism: Argopecten irradians; assembly: GCF_041381155.1. Taxonomy (NCBI): domain Eukaryota; kingdom Metazoa; phylum Mollusca; class Bivalvia; order Pectinida; family Pectinidae; genus Argopecten; species Argopecten irradians. Next base: position 63,520 of record NW_027187603.1, on the reverse strand, counting down.
CTAAACTCTTGGAAGCCCATTCTAATATTTCATATGATGTTCTATGCCAAATGATTTTTATAGCATCTTTAACCTTTTCTTTGTTAATTTGATATCAATTAAAATATCCATTCTGAATTGCTATTCTCATCAAGTTCCTGGGACCACAGTATCGGTTAACAAGTATTGTTTTGCACCAGAGATAGACAAGAGGCATATTTTTTTATGTCAAAATGACTTAAATAAAGAATATGTGAGTCCTCTAGAAGACTTATCAATATAGTCATACCATTTCTGAATAAATTGGTCAGTTGGTCTACTTTTAAAAAGTTTTTTGTAATTATTCTTTTGTAAAACAGCATAATTTAAACTAGCTCTGGATAAAATATCTTAAACATCTTACAGCTATTTAAAAAATGCCTGGTCCATTTTCATGTTAAGTACACATTAATTTATAAATATTACTTGATAATTTATTTGATGTTATGAAGTTATGCGAAAAAGTAATCATTTATACATTTTATTTAATTATCAATTGGGTATCTTGTTAGCTCGCCATAGACCATGAATTGTTTTGCACACTTTCTTTGACTTAAGGAAATTACAAATGAATTTTTCTACAATATTTTTTATTTTCAAATCCCAATACTTCTGATGAGTATAATAAAACTGGCATTTCAAGTGACTAAAATATTTTCAGTTTAGAATCAACAGGAAGAAATACATTCCTCGGTTTCTTAAAACTAGCAAACACGTATTTATTTGTTTGTTCAAAAGTTTTTTTCCTTTTCTTTAAAAACGCTACCATTAATGTTAAAAATATACCTAGATATGTATACCCTTTTTATCAAAATAATTCTATATCCCATAACGTAAACTGGTGTTGCTGGACCAATGTACGTTTTGAGAATATTAAAAACTTTTATCTTTCTGATATTCGGTTATAATTTACATGTAATGCAATTTTGTTCAAATCCGTTTAACATTTGTTGTAGAACAGTGTCATCGGTATATAAAATGATAAAAAGTTTGGGATACATTTCAATATTATCTATAAATAATTTGTCAAAAATTGTCAGATAAGATTCCAAGTCATCAAGGTAGATTGAAAATAGAAAGGAGATATAAATAAGGTACCATACTGTGCATGTATATGTTCAAGGTAAATAAACAATGTAAGCTGATCTTGTAGAATTGCCTTACAGTGTTATAATAAATGCAGTATGTCGTATTGCATTGGATGTAATTGATTTAAGGGCAGTTCATGTGGTGACCGAAAAAAAGGTAAAATCACCACTTTCAGAGTGATCAGAGAAGATTGATAGTCAAGGAGGGAAAACATAAAGTGTTATGCAAATTAATATTTTATTTATTTTTTAATAAATTGTTCCGAAGATGATGATTAGTGTATTATTAACGATAATCTAAATATGTTTTCTAAAAATATTAACAACTAATGTCATATTGTGTTATAAATTGAATGTTTTATTTATTCTTTTTATTTCAAGCATGTACATGTCATAGAAAATAAACAAATACTAAGTATATGCTTAAATCATATTAAAGTAAAATTCACAAATCACAACACTAATGTGTATTGTATAATTATATGGAATGAAGATGATGATTGTAATTATTTGGATCAAAAATGTTTACAACATTAAATGTATTGTATATATGGAATTTGAATATGATGATTGTCATTATTTTCAGAAAAAACTATTAAAGTATTAAGCTACCACAGTTGAGAAATATTTCTTTCATCTTGTTCACACAAATTTTCTCCTGGACTGGTTCCAATTGAAATGATACTTGCATGTAGACATTCTGTAAAACATAAGGAAACAATAAATGTATTAACATGGTAATTACTGATAAAGGCTAATATCATATGATTAAACATTTCTTTTATAAATAGCAATACCAGTTTAGAGTAAATATTATTGAAATTTATTTCCTGTTGTTCTTCAATCCTCCTGTTCTTAAGAGTTTTGTCCTTCATAAATTGATTTAACGTAGCAGTTGTTATATAATGTATCTGATAATGTGCACAAAGAAGTTTAAGTATACGCATGTGTGCATGGGCACAGTGATAATTATACAAGTTATTCAAAAACTGGCGGATGCTGAATATGACAGGCGTAAAGTCTATTTTGCCGAGTAAAAAGTTCAAAGAACTAATATATATTGTTCATACCCAAAGATGTAATCGCACTAAATACAGTGATCGTGTAGGCTTTTGTGTGATTGCATTTGTAAGACTGTGCCAGGTGGTAGAGATTAGTTCCGCTCGAGTGATCACACAATGCAAGTGAGAGTCGGGAGTATGTTTATGTAAGTTTTTAATTGCTATCCCTGATGATTGTTGATGAAATATAACTCAGGATAATTGTTAAACATTTAACAGTTTTCTCCACGTTTTGTTGTAGATTGAAACAGCTTTTTAAGTGCCGTTCTACGGTAAATTATGAAAAAGAAATCGGCATTTTCATCGATCTACAAATGTAGTAGTCCAAAGAATCTCACTTCGAATTATACGAACATTCTATGTATGTTTTTTTGTCATTCGGACCAAAAATTTACTTCGTTAATTACGTAGTCACATGTGATGAAAGAGGCTATGTTTTTAAAGTATGGTTTAGCTTTACCAGTGGCGTAGCGCCCGTGCATGCTTGCATACTAGAGCATGCAAAAATAATCTGACTAACATTTTTGTACAGTCAGAAAATCAAAGTACTGAAAGTACTGAAACACAATGGCTATCTGATCAAGTTGGTTCTAATAGCAATACCATTACCATTGTTATGAAAGGAGTAAATATGGCCGATTACAATTTTTTTTCATGAATGTATGTACTTTTCCGAGACTGGCACGAAATTATTGCATTCTAGATAAAGACAATTTTTATACATATATGCTAATAGTTATTGAGAAAGAGAGAAAAAGCATTTAAGTAGGTATAACAAGTTGAAAATAAGAAATAAATGGATAGTTTCTATAAAAAGACAAAGTCCAATAACAATTATTATTGCAAAGGGCAATAACTCAGTAAGTTACAGTCGAATCAAGCTGTATTTCGAACTCGTCAGAGATCTTTCTAATGTTAGTCTCCTTTAAAGTTTCGTTAAGATCGGTGCATATTTACTCAATTCAAAGTGTTCACTATGTTCATTCATTTTTTATTGCAAAGGGTAATAACTCTGTAAGTTAATGTCAAATCACGCTGATTTTTCGAACTTGTCAAAGATCTCTCCCAATATTGGTCTTCATGTATTACTCAAGTTTATCATGTTCACAAGATTCAAAAATAATTATTAGTGCAAAGGGCAATAACTCTGTAACTTAGAGTAGAATCAAGCTGATTTTCACACTCCTATGAGATCTTTCCAATGTTAGTCTACACACAACGTTTAATTACACTAGGTGCATATTTACTCAAGTTATAGTGTTCACAATGTTCGCTGATTTTCATACTCGTCCAAGGATTTCTCCTGTTATTTTACACACAAAGTTTCATTAAGCTCCATGCATAGTTACTCAAGTTATCGTATAAACAAAGTCCAGTAATAATTATTATTGCAAAGGGCAATAACTCCGTAACTTACAGTCAAATCAAGCTGATTTTCAAACTCATTTATTCATTAAGTTGGTTCAAATTTACTCAAGTTACTGTGTTCACAAGAATGGACAAATGACTATCACAGGTCATCATGACCTAAAAATGTAAAATGTATGCTGCATACGTAATTACGGTAATTTAAGTGGATTTGAAGTGGGGATTTTAAGCATTTAAAATATTAAAATTATTTAACAGTGTTTCTGCTAATGGGATTTGCAGTGGTCCATTTAAGGGGTTATCCAGTGGTTTCGATAAGGGGATTTGAATTGGCCCCACTAAGGGGGTTTGCAGTGGTCCAGCTAAGGGGATTTGAAGCGGTCACACAAAGGGGATTTTTTAAAAACGTCTACAATATGTTAATGAGGACACCAGTGGATTTGAAGTGGTATCCTTAGGGGGATTTGATGGGGTATCACTAAAGGGACTTAAAGCGTGTAAAAATCAAGTGGTGCTTAACAAGAGTTATTTCATTAAAATCATCGTTGGTAACTTCTGACTTAAAAGAAATAAACTGCTGTAACAGCTGTTGTTTGAATATCTAAACAAATCAATATACATTCTAATTTCTTTCTTTTTTAAAAATACATTCATAAATAAAATATTGAATGGTAGTACACATAAAAATTAGAAATAAATACCATAATTACAGCACAACATGCATGTCAATCTACATATAATCCCCTAAATGCTCAATTTAAAATATATATTTTGTAATATAAACAGCACGGTCATTACTTTATAGTATAGATATTGACTAATGATATTCTGTATTTGCATATTATAAAGTTATCTGCCCTAGCGGGTAGGTATTGATTGTGATGTCATGTGTTTGCAGGCATAATATCATACTTTTAAGAGAAATCTACCAGAATTTCGCACACAAAATAATGACATCATAATGGTACCTACCCGCAAGGGAGGTAATTCTGTAATATCCAAAGATGGAATAGGTTTTATATGAGGAGACACAATAATATTTTATAATTGATGAGTTTGGTCAAAATCCATAAGTTTTTCATTTTCTTCATTTGGTTTCTTTCATCTTTGAACAGCATATGTCTTTCTGTCATCGCAGTCTACTTCAGTGTCTGAAATGCATATTATAAAAAACAAAACATTAATAGTTTCTTGCATGTGTGAAGAATGATGTATTTTTGTATACCGGTACAAGATGTATTCATCACTATTTGTTTTTTTTCAATTGAGATTTCTTATTAACAATCCTAATAATATTTTGATATTCAAAGGACTGTAAATTCATACAACTTTGATCTTAAAATGAATATCTCAAATATGGTCCTCGGCATTCCTCTGACAAAAGGGGTGTAGAGAGGCAGTATAGGAAAGGTATTTATTTTTTATTCATTTTCGGACCTTCCAGGTCAAGAAGGTGGAAGAGAGGTGAAGGAAAGTCAAGAGTATTCAGAAAAAAATATTGACCTACTATTAATACCTGCAGGCAACTGCCCAATGCAGGTTTTGAACTTGTAACACAGGTGGTGGTAATTTGACGACTCAATTTATATAGCCATATATAAGGCCACTATTTCCCAAGTAGGGGTTTTAAATCAATTACAAAATGGAAGGCCTTATAGCTATAATATACTGACCATTTTTTTTATTAATTAAAAACATCTTCATAACAGCTAAGTTTATACCCAGTATAAATTAAGGAGTTGATTAGACTACATATTTGTACCCGCAGTCTCCATTTTAGACCGGCGATACAGATTTCATTTCTTGTACATTTCTTCAAAAACAATAAAACATACATTTAGGAAGCTCTTCATTTCTTCTAGAATAAAACCTTTAGGAATATTATGTTCAATGACTAGAAGATTACATGGTACAAAAAAAAATATTTTGATTCTAAATACAAGGCAATGCAAATTAAATTTTGAAATGCAAATCTCTGAACTTCAAATTGCACAGAATAATTTCCAGACAAAAATATCAAATGTCACTTGATAAAAGTTAGCTTTTTAAACAATATTTAAATAACATTTTTTGTCATCATATACATATATCATGACTTTTTGTAATTTTCACATGGATCAATTGAGAATCACACTACAGTCATACCTGTTTGAATGACTTCATAATAGAGGACATGTAGCTCTGTGATATTCATGATTAATCAGACAAATTTGGAATGAATGTATTCTCATTCTGCATGATGACATACTTATGTAGTTTAATAATTAGGATATACACTACATAACCAAATTGGATATACATGTATCTCACTCAGATTGCGTGGTAAATAAATCTAATTAATACATGTATACAAATATTTCAAAATAAAAATATTTGGAAATATTTTGGAAACTTTTGGAAATTTACACAATCATAAACACAAATATTTAAGCTAAGGTCAATAATTACAAATTAATCAGCCGTGGTAAATAACTCCATCTCTCAAAAATATTACTGTGAAATTTGCCGTATATGCATGTCATACCTAGGCCTACCGGTCGTAATTTAAAAACAGCCATCGATGTATTGAAGAACTATTCTTCTGTCCTCATGAAGTCTATGTTCTCCAGTGTATCAAAATATAAGCATGGTCCACATCGGTTGTAAGCCAAGCAGTCTGTGTCCGTATTTGTTTACATTCAGCAATCAGACATTACGTAAACAAACACACATGCCTGTGTTTCCCGCACTGAATAATCACGTGACTAACATATATGTGTCACAAAAGAATGCCGTAGACACACTCTCTAAACAAAGAACTGTCGCTTCCGACAAGTTTTGTTGTTAATACTCTATTTAGTGAACAGTTAACAGGCATTATGTTGTTTTATTTGGATAATGCTTCACGTAATATAAATAATATCAGATCGACATCACAGACCTGTACGACAACTTTGTCTATTGTATAAAGAACATTTTCCGGCATGTCGTGAAAACTAACGATCGAGATTCTACAAGATAACAGAGAACTTCCACTTCATTTGGCATAAGTCTGATGAGGATTGTCATTTTATCATTGCTTAAATAATATCGGTACAACATAGGCCTACTGTACGGTATTTATCGTGGTAGGCCCTACGAGTATGTATTGAGTATGGAATAGTGCGTCAGATCCAAGCTATCAACCGATTTCACTTCATAAGTTTCCTAGTTTTACACACGTGTTACAAAGACCTCGCTCATGGCCGTTCATGATTGTTTTGTTAATATCAATTGCTTTATATATAATTGCTGAACATTATTTCATATTTACGTAATAATATCGGAAAAATCTTGTCTTTAGTGTGACCTTCTTTCAACCGGAAGTTGCGCAGATACGTACACATATGCAAATGACGGCCAGAAATAAGGCCACCGGTCATCATAATTTATGCAACTTGTCTTGACCATTTTACGTAAATAGCGACTTTATCGTACTTTTTTATGAGTCATTGGCATCTTATTCCCAAATTAAATCATCATATAGATATTTTTTAATTCAAAGATGTGTTATGGAAGTTAGATATGTATAAGAGGAAGATAAAGAAAAAATCGCATTTAAATGAGAGGTCAACCGCATTTAAATGAGTACAAATGTAGGTCAGCCATGCGTGCTTGTATAAACACAAGGCATATACATGCCATTGTGTTAAAAACCCACAACATTTGAATAAATGTAACGCTGCAGAATATAAATGAAGTATAAATACACGTGATGTGACCGACTGTATGTCTAACATAACTTTGTGCACATTTGAAAGACTTTTTGGCCATTACGGAAATTATTAGAATAGTCAATATATTTCCTGTTATTCTTATTCTTATGTTTAAGATACTCCGTGGATTTGCTCCACAGCATTTAATTGAAAATGTACAACCATTTTTATATCAGCCTGAAAATGAGAGATATCCACTAAGGATGACAAGATATTTTAATATTCCTATGTGCAGAACTGCAAGTTACTATACTAGTTTTTTTTCCAAGTACCTTTAGAGAATTTAATTCTTTCGCTTTAAACTTTGACTTATCGAATGTTAATACTGTTGCACAATTTAAAACACTCCTTTTTAACATTAATAAAATGGAACCTGATATAACAAATACCTTTATAAACAAAGGTTCTCGAATTATAAATATTACTCTGTGCCAGCTCAGAAATTCCTCTAGCAATCTAAATTCTGGCCTATTTCGCGATCATCTGAGAGATTCTCCAATTTGTTCTTGTGGCCTTGGTAATGAAACAGCCGAACATTATCTTTTCATATGTCCTTTATTTAATGTACAAAGATCATCACTCAGAACCAACATACATAATTCTAATATCCCCCACTCGCATTTTAACACAAAAAAATCTACTGCATGGTTGTGACAATTGTGATGAAGAAAAAAATACATATTTATTGCAATGCATATCAGAATATATATCTGAAACTAAAAGATTTTTTAGATTTTTCTACTATGATAGGTTGGGGAGATACACTAATAATAATATTCATTTATAATGTAATGTTAAATGTTAAAATATTTTGTTGATAATTGTACTATACCGGATTTGTTTGGAGATGGCTAATATAGGCTTTGCCTGTTGCCAAATCCATTTGCACATTTTTTGCAATAAAATTTGTTGAAATGAAATGAAATATTTCCTGTTACCAAGTTACCAACAAATGTGGATTTCGAATCGGCAAACACTTACCATCACCAAAATAAACAGCATCTTATGAAAGTTAGAAATATTCTAAAAAACAAATAATTATGTTAAAATGATATATCAAAACATCTCAAAAATAGCACTTACAACATGTTTTTCGCCATAGTATTGAAAAATGGGTTTTTTTTTCATTTTGGTTCACTTCCAGCCCGTTAAAACGCGTGTTTGCCCATGATGTCCGGGGTACGAAATAGTTGGCTTTGTTTTTTGTCGAATATGTAGTTCAGGTTGTGGATTTAGAAAATATATTTTGTTATTGATTTTTAGAAAAAAATATCTAAATAGACCAGAATAGGTATAAATCTTAAGTCATAAATATAATGTTTCATTTTTTTTATTGACGTGTTCGGGGACTGGCTTACGCAATTTCCACCATTTTGGCACTTGTCTTTTGATTTGCTGTCGTAAACAAACCAAACACGTGAACTTAATCTTAATTTTGTTAAAAAATATTCGTCAAAATTTTGTCCTAAGTTAAAATAATACAAAATTAAGACAATATAAAATCACCACTATTCTAATTTTGTGCATTATTTTCGCATGGTTATAAACCTTAATATCGTGACCTCCATTTAGCCATTCATATATATGTTTATAGTTACCAATGAGGTTAAATAGTTATTACATTGTAACAATTTCCCGACAGCGAAGCCCCACCCCCCCCCCCCCCCCCAATACCCCCTACCGAGGCTTCGCCCCTACACCCCCAAGCATGCAGGTCTTTCCAAACCTAGCTACGCCGTAATTGTTTACTATGTAGATATAATCTGATAATGTATACATGTGCTTATAAAATTATCGATAATTATTGATGTGGTAAATATCCATACCTTATTAACTGCCGTAAGTTGGAAGATTACGCCACCAAGCATGGACATTTAGAAAATGTTGATCGTCTGTCACGCGCTATTTCATCGGTAGACAAAGTTTATCCTAAATTTTGTTAGAGTTGTCTTTCTTCCATTGTGGATTTACACGTACATGTGGCATAACGCAGCCGTGATAAACAAATCTCCAATTCGTCCTGAGACTTATTTGCTCCCGAACTAATATGATTCAAATTACAAAAAATCATTAATGTAACAATTTTGATGTTTGAGGTGAAAAATTGATTTTTTTATCGTTGCGGGATAACTGTCACCAGTAGGGACTAAACGCGTGGGGCGAAGCGAAGCATTTTCGGGACGAAACGTCCTCATACATTGTAAACAACATTTTCGGGACGAAAAGTCTAGATATATTGTAAACAATTCAAGTGAAAATTTTCAAACCTAAGATCGTTTGGATAGTGTATATGGTAAGGTTGTGAAAGCAGTAACTTGATATTCCCATTTCAACATTACAGTTACGCTTATTTCAGTAATTTTCATATTCAAAATTTGGATTTTAAATTCCCGGTAAAATCAAAGTTGTTGAATACACTGCCGTTAGGAGCGTTAGTATCTGCGAGCAAGTTCTTAGTCAATCATAGTGAGGAAATTGACTGAAAGAGAATTTTGCAACCACGATCACAAAGGCGAGGTTTTCATTATCTTGCCAAAAATTGACAATAACACTAAAACATAACTCTTAGAAAAACGATAAGCCACAAGTTAAAGTGTACACGGAACGGAAAATTATATTTTGATATGTTATTCTGTTTGATCTCCTGATAAGAATGTTGAAAACCGCATCAAAATCGGCCCCTTCAGTACCGAGATACCGCCCTCCAAAGCACTCGATTTTTATGGAGGCGCAGCCTGCCATCATGTAATCACTCTGGTTTTCAATTATCACCGGAACACTATACCTTGGTAATCCTATCGACAGTTTCCGGAACTACGGAAGATAACTTTACACTGTGTATTGCAACGTACGTTGTGTATTATACAGCAGTCAGAGGTTCTCCGTTTATTACATGTTTCAGTCACATTATAATTTCCCACTTAATTACTTTAGACTTATTTTCAATGTTACAATTAGTTATTAATTATTTTTCTCACCGAAAGTGTGTCTCAATATCGGTACTTATACTAGTGAGTGCGCTGCATCTAGATCTGTTAGCCTTACTAACCTACGGCAGACTAACTTGCAAACCGCGAATCTAACAGTAATTGCATATAAACTTGTTTGTAAGTAAAAATAATTCATCTGACAATAAATGCCTTTTCAATTACGTGTATTTAATCGAATATTGATAGGCCTATCCACTAATATTTTATAAAAAAATGAACTAGAATTCCCCAAACTAACGAACATGTCAACTAGAACAGTCCGTCCAAAGGGAGACAACTGTTACAAACTCTGCCGACGCACTCCAATGCAGAGTGTTAAATCACACATGTGTTCACTGCTTCACTCATGTTACCGGGGACGCCATCATGGCTTCTGCTGTTGATATTACGGTATATATTTGTAATTATAAGTACGATGTCATGATATTTAAATATCACAGGCCTAAAAGGATATAATCTGACAATGATTTTGACGATTTTTTTATTCAATTTGACCGAACGAAAATCTGACGTACATGAAAAACGGCGAGGTCCCGTACTATCGCCATTACCTGACGCCGTGTTGGTCCTGGAATGGCTGGCGAGTTTACAGCCGTGAGTGTTGATAATTTTGTTAAAAACTTGCTGTCAAAACTTCAATAATCCTATTATATGTTTCATTTACAGTTGATCAGATCATTTTCGTGCATTTTCAACGGCAAATAATGTACTAACATCCTACAATAAACACATTACTCGGAACGATAGAAAGTGAAAGAAGCGGTGAACGGACGGTGAATCGGCACGGACAAAGCAGCAATAACAGTGTTTTACAGAGCAAATATATTGATGGAGCCACGATACAAATATTGATTAGTTTGTTTACGATATTTCAGGTAATTTGCGCATATATTGTGTTTAAGTTATAAAAAATCGGCAATATTTTGAGTATTTCCGACAAAGAAAATCGCCCATTTTCTGACATGTAAACGTTTTAATTAATTTTTGAAGTCCTCCTGTCGAATAATATTTGGAAATGATAGCATCACTGTATAATTTGATTCATTCTGAAGCAACATTATTAACAAAACATTTCTCAAAAATAAACATAAAAGTACGGCGGCACAGAAGTGACACGAAAAATATTTTTTTTAATGTAGGACCCCCCCAAAAAAAATTTATATAGGGTGAAAAATATTTTTTCTTTTACGTGCTCACGTAAAACTTATTACGTGAGCACGTAAAACGTTTACGTGCTCAAGTAAAACAGTTTGTGTAAGACAAGAAATATTTTTTATGTATGGTGAAAAATATTTTTTTTATTTGGGACGAAAAATGTTTTTTTTTTTTTTATGTAAGACAAAAATATTTTTTTATGTAAGGTGAAATATATTTTTTTCTTGTTTTAACAATATCTTGTTTATTTGCAGATGTTGTATATTCTATACAAAGGGATATTCCGTTAAGATATTAAAGGATTTGTGCAGCCAAAATATTGTTTTGATAATACGTCAGGATATTGCTTTGGATGAATGAAAAATTAAGTCCCACCCAACGAATCGCCTAGCTTTTAGCGCTATCGGTTGGTTTTGGTCGTGATTTACGGGTAGTGTCGACTACGGTTCAGAGATAATGAGATACTGATGTAGATATTTTCAGTTTCAAAACATTCCATTTACACCATTTCAAACATTCAAACAAGCATATATCTAACTTTAAATTAGATAATCTGTCCAATTTGATAGCGATATCAAAATGATGTTCGGATCAGTCTGGACTGAGATTTAGATAGCATATTACATAAATTTCTGTGTAATAAAAAAAACCAGTATAATGTAACACTATCTTATTACTTATTATTGTTTTTTATTTCAAATTTCTACCATAACGATGCAAATACGTCACAGTTTTTGAGTAAAAGTAAAATGTGGACGGTTATTAGTTATGTGATATTGGAGTGACAATACCGAACTTATACCGAAAATAATATGTATATCTATATTGATGCCTTTGAAACTTTATCCATAACGTTTACTAAAAAGCAGAAATACATCAATGATATTTCTGATATGTGTTTCTAAATTACAGTATAAGTGTAGATTTAAATTCATAATTTCAAAATTATACTAAATCCTTAAAATAGTATATCTATTGTCGATCCTTTTGTATATCATACCGAGATTTAATAGTATGATATATGAACATTTATTGTATAATCCAAAAAGTAACCACACATTGTGTTCAAATGAAAAAATAAAATTACTTGTATACAGGCATCATAAATAGATATGAAATGTTGTACCTTTTCAAAATTATACTTGGTGATATTTATATAAGTATATTTAGTGTGGTAATGATGTAACCCTTCTTGTATGACTATACATGTAGATTCGAAACAGTGAAAATACTAGAACGAATATACGTACCCGGCCTACTATACCTTTCTAAAGACGACACCATTTTCTGTCAAAAAGTCTTTTGAGCTACAATATTGCAGCTATGAAAATACATGCTTAGAATTTTTCCTAAAACCTTAGAAATTACGGGTGATTGCTATATTCCACGATTCCGTAATTACAGTACTAGACTGGAATAATTTTTAATGTTAAATCTTTAGTTGAAATAGTTCTTAGAACCATTTTTGTTTCTGAATAAGTCAACTTCCATTATTGTTTTACCTGTGTACGACATATATATATGTAATATATATTCCTAGGTACATGTATGATCAGGGATATTTTATTTCCATTTGCTTTTACATCTTCATTTTAAAAATGGAGGTGACAATAAAAAAACCTAGAGCATAGATGTACGGGATTTCCATAATTCAAGTCACAATCCAATTAACGGATGTCCTAACCTGATTGATAGGAATAGCAAATACCCGACATAGTCCACCGAATAGCAAATTGCCCGCGGCCAGGTATTTACAGGTGAGTTCGATGAATGGCGTTTGGTACAGGTAAACAACATCCTGGCCCAGGTATTACATAACCATCAAACCAAAGACATGGCTAATTATATATCTATATAGGGGTATCTACTCGTATATCGATTAAAAATTGAAAGCGACCGCACAGTCTGAAAAATAGTTTGTTTTGCTAATATCTCAATATTTAGATCTTTTATAATATCAAAAATAAATTCTTTCTACCACATGTTGAAACGTTTTACGGTATTGTAATAAATGTATCTCAATTTATTCGGTTAGCAACACACAACACAATGTTTGGTAATGATCAATCATCGGTGTGTATGTACAGAAACATATACACCGTATACATATATATATATATATATGTTTCTGGTATGTACGTCAATACTTTAATAAAGGATTTCTGAAATTGTTTCATAAAATTTCATTTTACAGACACAAACTTTGTAATTCACAATGTATCAAAGATACAGACTACAGGAAAATATTATGTAATTAAAGCTTATTCGTTGTTGAACTCCTCGACAAAAAAAAATCGAAACTTTTATTTCTGTGTGGATTTTCTTTCATAATTACACGAAGATACCTGTTATTAGAGCATAAATTAGAGTATTTGAAACATCGAATTTCACTCTTTTAGTTATTTACATTCGAGCCAAAGTTATTGTATGATTAACTTCACTCAAAAGTAATCATAAACAAGAGGCCCAGAGGGCCTGTATCGCTCACCTGGTTTTTTGTTAGTAATTATCACAAGACTCGACAATTAGAAAAATAAGCAAAATTGACTCCCAAAGTTTAATTTTGAATCACAACCATACAATGATGCTATTGATACCATATTAATATGCTATCCAATACATAGGTTCAGAGACAAAATAATTTATATGAAAGTAGTAGCCTAATTGACCTTTTTGACCTCGCATCTATTGCCGTCTAAGGTCCCGTGGGTCAGCCCTATCATTTGTACAATTTCAAATCCCAAACCTATTAGGATGCTACCATTGCATTATAAGTGCTCTTCCGTTCTTAGTTGCAGAGAAGAAGTCGTTTATATGGAAATAGCTTAATAACGTTAACCCCTTCTGACCCCACCCTTCAGACCCCCGCATTATGAGCGTAATCCCATGTTAAGTTGCAGAGAAAAGGTCATTTATATGGAAATTGACCACTTTTGACCCCGCCCCTCAGGCCCCGTGGGTCAGCCCTATCATTTGCACAATTTGGAATCCCCACCCTATAAGGATGCTACCATTGCATTATGGGTGCTATACCATGCTTAGTTGCAGAGAAGAAATGGTTTTATGAAAATAGCCAAATTGACCCCCTTTGACCCCACCCCTCAGGCTCCCGGGGGGTCAGCCCTATCATTTGCACAATTTTGAATCCCCACACTATAAGGATGCTACCATTGTATTATGGGTGCTATACCATGCTTAGTTTCAGAGAAGAAGTCGTTGATATGGAAATAGCCAAATTGGCCACTTTTGACCCCGCCCCTCAGGCCCCCGGGGGGTCAGCCCCATCATTTGCACAATTTGGAATCCCCACCCTATAGGGATGCTACCATTGCATTATCATTGCTATACCATGCTTAGTTTCAGAGAAGTCGTTTATATGGAATTAGCCAAATTGGCCCCTTTTGACCCCGCCCCTCAGGCCCCCGGGAGGTCAGCCCCATCATTTGTACAATTTTGAATCCCCACCCTATAAGGATGCTACCATTGCATTATGGGTGCTATCCTATGCTTGGTTTCAGAGAAAAAGTCGTTTATATGGAAATAGCCAAATTGACCCCTTTTGACCCTGCCCCTCAGGCTCCCCGGGGGTCAGCCCCATCATTTGTACAATTTTGAATCCCTACCCTATAACGATACAACCATGGCATTATGAGTGCTATCTCTTGCTTAGTTTCAGAGAAGAAGTCGTTTTATGGAAATAGCCAAATTGACCCCATTTGACCCCGCCCCTCAGGCCCCCGGGGGTCAGCCCCATCATTTGTACAATTTTGAATCCCCACCCTATAAGGATGCTACCATTGCATTATGGGTGCTATCCCATGCTTGGTTTCAGAGAAGAAGTCGTTTATACGGAAATAGCCAAATTGACCCCTTTTGGCCCCGCCACTCAGGCCCCAGGGGATCAGCCCAATCATTTGTACAATTTTCAGTTAGTAGCCCATAAGGATGCTACCAGTCAAATTTTGTTGAAATCCAACCAGCGGTTATGGAGAAGAAGTCGATTGTTGACGGACGACGGACGCCGGACGCTGCGGTATCCCATAAGCTCACCTCGGTCCTTCGGACCAGGTGAGCTAAAAATCGTTGATCGGCTTTTCCTGTGACCGTCGATGTAAGTGATAGCACATCAGTTATAGTACAGCTATAAGCCACGGACTATTATGATGTCACACGGTTTAGAGCTAGAACATATGCATAATCGGGCGGTCAGAAGTTTGGACCTCGATATCGACGGTTTACAGGTTATTCCGGTCGCGCGCGGCACGGAGAGGTTTCTACACGTGCTAATAAAGCCATTTCCAGCATGAACTGAAATTATAATTTTTGACTGCACAATTCCTTTAACTAGTACTTTCATTGCAACAAAATGTAATATTCCAATCCAGTATTAACTTCTGAAATTGAAATCAGGGGTATCAATGTTTATAATATCCTGAGTTGGGTTAGATGTTTTAATGGAATATCCCTTGAGAGGAAATTGGACATTGATTTCAACTTCACCTTACACTGTTGTTAACATTGACAGATTGACACTGGATTTGGCAATATTTGATTGTTGGGTTCATTAATGGCATGGGCGGCCTCCAATGTATGTTGTGTGTAGCATGCACAGACTGCGCTGTATTTGTTGGGTCTTCTTGTATAGTGGAACTCTTGTCCTTTCATTGTGCTACATGTATTATGATATCACTGGAACATGCCGCTGAAGACACCCAAGCATCCCAACACACCTGGTCACATTAAACTGACAATGGGTCAGCCAGTCGTTCTACTGCCAGTATATGCTGAGCTCAGCAGGAGCATAACTACCACTTTCATACACTTTGCCCAGATGGTAGAAAGTTCAAACCATGATTGAAATTTCAAAACATGTAAAAACCAACACAAACTTTCAAAAGGAATATATATTAGTCTTGCATCATTTTTATTTCTATATATCATTATTCATTGTTCATATTTATTTCGGATACAATATTTTCAAGATCTTTGGAGCATTTGTTTTTAACAACTTTATAAGATTTAACATTTCCATGATTTAACCAATTTGCAAATATTTGATCCACATTATTCTATAATAAACAACAGTCATTCTGCGAAAGCACAGAATTTTCAATCTGTTATTTCAATCCATATTGATTGAAAATAACCTGAACATGTATTATTACCTCTTTTATGATATATCTTTAATATTTCAATATATCATTACCCTGTCTAGAATCTGAGCTACGCCTCCTTCAGTACTTTCAGTACTTTGATTAACTGTATATCGATTGCTATCAGAGAATCGGCCGCTCACGCTGATCTGAGGAATAACCAGATGTGACGTCACGAGGACAACGACAATGAGGTGTTTAGTAGTGGGATTATAGCACAAAAGTGGACATACATATATGTATTTCTGAAATGGGGTTACGAGAATTTAACAAATATTTATACAGTATACAGTTATGATGACGATTTAATTATATATTAGGAAATATTGCAACTAAAATCAGGCTAAATACATATGAATAAGCAGAAACATCTATTAGATATATATGTTTCTGCAAGGATTTATAAGTCTCATATACGTCCTTGGTTTCTGGTAGGCATCATCTTGTGTAGCTTGTGTAAAAACTTTTAACTAGCGATCTTATCTTTGTTTTGACAGCTTACTAAATAATTAAACCTCGGAAATATTCAATTTTCATTATGTTAGGATCTAAAATGATGGTCATGTAATTATCAATTTGAAAATATTTCTGTTTAAATAAAAATTCACTAGCCCTATGGATTTCAAGAACCAGTATAACGAAAAGAAGATGTGTTAAATTTATTTTATAGCTCAATGCACGTAGATATCATAGACATAAATTGGGAGGGGTGATGAATAGGAAATGGGGGTTCTACGCCACTCCGTCCCTCCCTCTATATTTATAGTAAATCCCTCCCTGGCGGGATGGATTGGTGAGGGACCAGTGAGGGATGAGGGACTGACCTCTTGACCTTTCATAGGAATTTCCTGAGGGAGGATGACCTTTATTGAGATCATCTTATTTACATATGTGGAGGGACCGGTGCTATTTTTATGTGCATTGCGTCAGCCGTACTGTAATCTTCCTAACAAGTCGAGACCTGTCCGCTTTCATCATGGTTATTTTTAGTCACTCTTGGTTTTTCCGTTGCCTTTATGTAAGTAATAAGAAGTAACATTTACCTATCAGTAGAAAAGTATCGCTCCAGGTGTACGGACGTGTGTATATACACGGCGGATTAAATACAGGTGAAACATACAGATTGGGACAAACAGTGAAAAAGTGAAAACCTATCGAGCGGAACTTTACCTGTCGAGTGTTATTATCTCGCTAGCTGTCAAGGTGTATACATCTTTATCTACACAGGTGAACTGTAAGATGGACAGGGGTCGTATGTACACAATACAGAATGTAGCCGAGTTGGATGAGTGGGCTACTTGCAATGAATTATCTACGGATACAGAATTAAGTCTCCGACGTCTCGCCCTCCTTACTGACAATAGGACTGCTCCTTCCAGTATCAATAAATCCGATGAAAACAAATGCAATATCTGTGATAAATGTTTTAAACAAAAATCCCATTTGCTCAGACATAAAAGGACATTTCATGGCGATTCTATTAAATATACATGTTCGCATTGCCGTGTGAGTTTTAACAGGAAAGATAACTTTGAAAGACATGTAAAACACCACAAAGAAAATATACCTGTGATTCAGGATCAAACGTCTGAAGCTAGTGCTGCACGAAATGAGGATGGCGATATTCCAGTTTTGAAAGAAAGGAAAATAGTCAATGAAGTAATTGTATCGGAGACTAACACAAAGAATAAATGTAACTGGTGTATGAAGCATAAAGATCTGCTTCCAGGGAAAAAATTCTGTCAACAGTGTGGTGAACAAGGGAGAGAATGTAAATGGTGTCATCGACCTCTCCCAGAACAGAATGGTGACAGAACTGATGTATGTGAAAGGTGTGTGAAGCGACGTGATTCATGGAAAACTCGCAATCAGCAGGATGCTGGTATCTCTGCACTGGATGGTACGGCACAAACAGAGACATTAGAACCAAACCCGGGAAACCTTTGGGATGTGTTGCAGTTTTTTAGTGACAATCAAATACTGATCAAAGACATATTAGAAGAAAGGCTGCAAAATGTCAAAGGTATGAAATGGTTTATCACGCTTTTTATAAAATTTGTAAAGTATGACCAAAACAATGAAGCCATTCATGCTGAACCCACCTTCAGGTCCGTTAATCTAACATGTACAAATGTATCCCAATTAAAAGCACAACTCGCTGAGGCTTTCCATAACCTACATAATGCATATCAAAATTTCGAGCGGGATGGGAGTGGGTGGACAATAGACAAAATTTTGAAATTGGAAGTTAACACCGTAGAGTACACGCCACTTGAGGGTAGTAGTTATATCCCCCTGCCATCAAATATTCAAAAGAAAAAGGCCGTTCTTAACATACAAAACACAGACCAAAAGTGTTTCCTCTGGTCAGTCTTAGCTTCCATTCATCATTTTCCCTTTGAAAACCACCCAGACCGCGTGTCAAATTATATCCAATACGAATCGGAGTTAAATATAGATGGTATTGAATTTCCACTTCCTTTGTCTCAAGTCTCGAAGTTTGAAAAACAAAATGACATCTCCATCAATGTTTTTGGTTTAGAAGGGGGTGAAATATATCCATTACACGTGACTGATCTTCGAAGCACTAAACATGTGAATCTCCTATTGTTTTCAAAAGGGGAAAGCAGACATTACTGTCTCATTAGAAATCTCAGCCGTTTGCTCGGGGACCGAACCGCACATAAATGTAAAACTTTTTATTGTAACTATTGTCTCCATGGCTACACGACACAGCAGCTTTTAGTTGATCATGTTCCGTACTGCTCCCCACACGGCCCACAAAAGCTGAGTTTTCCTAAAAAGGAAGAACAACAGTGGGTCAAATTTAATCAAATTCATAAACAGCTTAAGGTCCCTTTCGTGATTTATGCCGACTTTGAAAGTTTTGTTCGCCCCATTAGCACATGTGAGCCTGACCCGAAGACATCGTCTACGACACGATACCAAAAACACGAACCTTCAGGCTTTTCTTACATGGTGAAATGTTCCTCAGACGAACTATCTAAACCCGCACAGGTCTATCGAGGTCCTGATGTAGTCGATAACTTTTTCAAACAATTAATCCAGGAAGAAGAAACTATTTGTGACATTTTACAAAATGTAAAACCAATGAGGTTGACACAGTACGAAGAGTCATCCTTTCAACATGCAACTACATGTCACATTTGTCAAAAGGAATTAGGAGATGACAGAGTTCGAGATCACGATCATCTAAACGGGTCATTTAGAGGCGCAAGCCACAGTAACTGTAACTTCCAGTTTCAGTTTCGACAAGGCAAAAGATCACAAGGATCAAAGTTTTACATTCCTGTGATATTTCATAACTTACGAGGTTATGACATGCATCTGTTGATGGAATCGGCGGGAAAATTTAAATCGAAACCCCTGTCTTGTATTCCCAACAATATGGAGAAGTACATGTCATTCTCTCTGGGGAATCTCAGATTCATAGATTCTTTACAATTTCTGAATGCTTCTCTTGATACACTGGTATCAAATCTTACAGTAGACGGAATGGGTAAATTTTCAAACTTGTCAAAACACTTTCCTGATGAACAGCATCTTGAACTTCTTCTCAGGAAAGGGGTGTATCCGTACGATTACGCGACATCACCCGAAAAGTTTGATGAAAAGACCTTGCCCGGGAAAGACAAGTTTTACAATAAACTAGCAGAAAGTGATTTGTCAGATACAGACTACAAACACGCACAATCAGTATGGCAAACATTTGACATGACATGTTTTGGTGAGTATCATGACCTATACCTAAAGACGGACGTATTGCTGCTGGCAGATGTGTTTGAAAACTTCCGCTCCATTAGTCTCGACTATTATCACCTGGACCCAGCACACTACTACACGGCTCCTGGATTTTCCTGGGAAGCCATGTTAAAAATGACCGGGGTAGAACTTCAACTTTTGGATGATATTGACATGGTCTTAATGGTTGAAAAGGGTGTTCGTGGTGGTGTATCAATGATTTCAAAGAAATTTGCTCAGGCAAATAACCCCAAAGCACCGGGCTATGACCCTTCAAAACCAAACACTTGGCTTACGTACCTAGACATGAACAATTTGTATGGTACAAGCATGTCTGAAGTATTACCAGAGAAAGACTTTGCGTGGTTAACACCTGAACAAATTGACCAATTGGACATTTGTAACATTGATGACAACTCAGAAATGGGATATATTTTGGAAATTGACCTTGAATATCCGACATCCTTACACGATGAACATAATTGTTACCCATTAGCCCCCGAGAACACATGTGTAACAAAAGACATGCTCTCTCCAGATTCTCAAAACCTTAGGAAGAAATTAAACATTAAGGGAAAACCGTCCAGAAAATTAGTTCCAAATCTCTGTTCCAAGCAGCAGTATGTCCTCCATTACAGGAACTTGAAATATTACCTTTCAAAAGGTATGGTTCTCACGAAAATTCACCGAGTCATTGAATTCACTCAATCGGCATGGCTGAAGCCTTACATTGATTTTAATACTGCTAAAAGAATGGTTGCTAGAAACGATTTCGAAAAAGACTTTTTCAAACTCATGAATAACTCCGTTTTCGGCAAAACAATGGAAAACATGAGAAAGAGAGTCAGTGTAGAGTTGGTCAATACACCAAAACGTCTGCGAAAGGTCTGTGCCAAGCCAAATTTTCAGTCATTTAAAATCTTTAATCAAGATCTCGTAGCCGTCAACATGAAGAAAACAAATATCGTTTTCAATCGACCTATTTATGCTGGATTCTGTATTTTAGAAGTCTCAAAGATTTTTATGTATCAATTCCATTATGACTTCATCAAACAAAAGTATGGGTCTAAAGCCGAGTTGCTCTTTACTGATACTGACTCACTGGCATACTGTATAGAGACACATGACTGGTACAAAGACATGCATGACAACGCCGACTTGTTTGACACCAGTAATTTTCCGAAAGATAGTCCTTTATACAGCATGAACAATTGCAAAGTCCTCGGCAAAATGAAAGACGAATGTAAAGGTCAGATCATGGATCAATTTGTTGGATTAAAACCAAAAATGTACAGCCTGACATGTGGGGGTATAGAGAAACGTACGGCCAAGGGGGTAAAGAAGAGCGTCATTGAAAAACATTTGAGACATCAAGCTTACTTACTTTGTCTCTCTAACCAAAGTAGTTGTAAACATAAGATGAACCTTATACGTAGTTTTGACCATCAACTTTACAGTATTACTGTTAACAAGACCAGTTTGTCTCCTTACGATGACAAACGTTATTTCACAGGCATTGACAGCTTGGCTTATGGTCATTTTAAAATTCCGCAATGATGAACCGTTTCATGCTTTCAGTTTTATTAAACATGTATCTAATAGTCATCAATTTGTGAGTCAAAGTTCCACCATATGTGTATCTACTAATGCAGAGGAATTTTGTATAGCCTAAGTCTTAAGTTTTATCACTGCTTGTAAGTATAATAAACTATTGTATATCTAAGCTTAAAACAGCTACTCTTTATTTTGCTTGTAAATATAATAAACTTTTCTATATGTTACGCCTAAAGTATCTTAGCTTGTATGTACAATGAAATGTTGGCTCTTATTGTTTATTAATTTTGTACTATTTGTGTTTTGCTTGTCTATTGTAATAAAATCTTTAAAATTGTCGATGGTATCCTCCTCTATTGATAAAATAACAAAAAAACATTAGACATATTTACAAATTTTATTTACAGAAACAATAGAAAATTTACACACATCCCTAATGTTTTGTACAAAAATACACCGAGAACGTCTACGAGGAATATCTAATCATCAGTTTCGCTATCATCGTCTTCAGTTTCATCCTCATCCTCCTCATCTGATCCCTCGTCATCAGTGTTGTTTGTAAAGTAGTCTTCAAATCGATGATGGAACCGTCTGAGAGTCACTCGAATGGCCTTTTCTCTGTCCATACCATCGTCTATGTAGTTTTCGATGGATTCCATCACCTCTGTATGTAATCTCCCATGCTTTAACTGCAACAGGTTGGATAGAAGTGTCTTATAGGAATCAAAGAACTCCTTAAGGTCATCGTCCTTAAATTTCATGTCAGCCTTAGCTTTAGCGTCAGAGCTCAACATTCCTTCATTTTCATATTTCTCCACTTTCTTTTGCCAACGCTCTTCGTTGTTCTCTCTAGCTAATTCTACAAAATTTGCAAATACATTATCTTCTTCATCGTGTGCCTCTGTCGTGGATTCATTATCTTCGGAGATAAGTCTGTCTATTTTAACTTTTTTGTGAGGTAACTCTTCTTCCTCAGTCATTCCTCTTTTTAATGAGTATCTATCGGGACACCAACTTTTTATGTGTTTCTGAAGGTCATGTAAGTTTTCAAACACAATACCACAATCTCCACAGCTGATTGTACTGCTATGTGGTTCCTCAAGTGAATGTTTCATCGTGTCTTCTTCAGATTCTTCCGAATACGTCTGTACGGTTGGAGTGTTCTTCTCAAAATGATTCGTTGAAACAGAAAACCGGTCCTTTTATAGGCTCTTCCGTGAAAACATTACGACGTAAACGTAGAGATTCGGGAGTTGTGGGTTTCAGGTCCACCAATAAATACCCATAAGGTATACTTGTAGATTCTTTGAAGTGTCTGATTAAATGCTGTGGATTCTCCGGATACATTTGCCGTGCCAACGTCATAATTTGTTGTCTGTCAACGGGGTTATTAAATATCACTAAGTAGTGACAATTCCTCCTTTGTGTAGGGTCTTTATTGTAATACAAGTTCTGATTAATGGCGATGACGGAAAGGTTTCTATGATGGCTCCCCTCCGTAAACAACTCATTGACTCTTGGGTCCTTGGAGGCTGTTGACATTAAATCGTCAAGAATGATTATATTTCTCATGTTCGGATCGATGAACGAATCTTGATCTAAATCAAGAGGTATACCCCGAACAAATTCTACTGAAGGGTAGACAGTTGTTTTGATGACGTCATACAGAGGCTGCCATCTTTTGTAGAGCCATAAAATTCTCTGCGGAGTTGGTGTTATGTTGGTCAAACACTTTTGAAGTAAAGTCTTGACGAAATAGGTTTTACCACATGAAGTAGGGCCAGACACGTTAGCTGTGAAGGGATGTTTAAAAACAAAATCCCGTTGTTGTTGTTGTTGTTGTTGTTGTTGTGGTGGTGGTGGTGGTGGTGGTGGTGGTGGTGGTGGTGGTGGTGGTGGTGGTGGAGTGATAGTGATATGTGGTGGTGGTGGTGGAGGTGGTATAGGAGTGATATGTGGTGGTGGTGGTGGTGGTGGTGGTGGTAGTGGAGGTGGTATAGGAGTGATATGTGGTGGTGGTGGTGGTGGTGGTGGTGGTGGTGGTGGTGGTGGTGGTGGTGGATACGCATGAGTGATTTGTGGATATGGTTGACTGCCTCCGTGGATGGTTTTCATGTGTCTGGAGAGAGCATCTCTGCGTGAGAAACTTCTGTTACACTCTGGGCACGATATGGACTGCATGGCTGACGAATAAAAACTGAAAACAGAGTCGTAATGATCTCTCTTTTATAGGCTTTGCACGTCGCTTTCTTTAATCCAACTATTAAATTTCTTAGGATAGCCGAGCCATTGCACGTAAACTTCCTTTATTCCATTTCTCTTACGTCGTTTCAAAATTTTCTCCACCTTAAACAGATCGTCTCTCCCTTTACTAACCTTTTGTAGCTCGCTATTGTAGAATGTTCCTGTTATTGGATCTCCATCATAGTCTATAATTTTGTAGATAGGTATACCTTGACGTAAGTATCGTGTTTTAATAGTGAACACTTCCTCTGTCCATTTTTGTTCGTAATCTCTTTGAAAAGTTCGTCTTGTGCTCGAAATACGCACCACATCACCTACTTTGAACTTGAAAGGCTTTGTAGTTGTCTTTCTGCTCACCCTTCTTGGCTTCTTAGAATCGACGTATAAGTGTTTCCACAGGAGTGCTTCGTTCGACTTTACGATATCATCAGGGGATTTCCCATCTAAAGCACTGTGAGGTCGGTCATTGTAATTCCTGACAATATCCTGTAAAACGTCCAAGTGGTGGTGAGTCCGATTGTGAGTGAAATAGCGGTACATCAGCGTTTTCAATGTTCTGATTACTCTTTCGGCATAGTTTGCGTGTGTAGGGTTATGGGTGACGTAATGTTGTACTCCTTGTTTGTCTAGAAACTGTTTGACCCATCTATTTTTCCATTCGCTACCTGGGTCTGATCTCACCTCTTCTGGTTTTCTTCCTTGACTGAATATTGTTTTGAATCCGTCTATGATGGACTCGTGGTGTTTATTTTTCAACGGAACTACCCATAAATGACGTGAAAACACGTCAATGGCAACAAATAAATATCGTATTCCATCGTTTTCTTTTGCAAGGTTGGACACGTCGGCAAGGTCTACGTCCCATAAGACATCAATACCTTGAGATATTACTTTCCTAGTCTTAAACTTGTATCGTAGCGGACGTTGTAAGCTATAGGCGTCGATGTCCTGAAGGAAGCGACGAATGGCATGAAGACCAACCTTGTACTTTCCTTCTTTTCTTAAATATCTGTAGATTTTTTCTGGCCCTGCATAGCTAATTGGGTTATTTAAGTCAAAGTAGATGCCTTTCACGTGATCCTTCCAACTCATGATTGAGAAATGAAAATAGAGTAACTGAAAGTATTTATATAGCATGACATAGTGCTTCTTATACCATGAAAGACCAAACAAAAAAAAAATAACATGATGAAAGCGGACAGGTCTCGACTTGTTAGGAAGATTACAGTACGGCTGACGCAATGCACATAAAAATAGCACCGGTCCCTCCACATATGTAAATAAGATGATCTCAATAAAGGTCATCCTCCCTCAGGAAATTCCTATGAAAGGTCAAGAGGTCAGTCCCTCATCCCTCACTGGTCCCTCACCAATCCATCCCGCCAGGGAGGGATTTACTATAAATATAGAGGGAGGGACGGAGTGGCGTAGAACCCCCATTTCCTATTCATCAGAGGGGGAGTTAAAAAAATAATAACTTGAGAGTTTGATTTCATGGTATATAATTCATTTATAGCTGTAATGAGTCTCTCTTCCTTTTAATGATACATGTACATGTATGTAGACATGTGTTCTTAAATAATCATCAACAGCACATTTATTGGTCATATAGAATACCATTATTGGTATTACATATCGATCGATATTTACCAAATTTCACGATGAATTGGATATCCGAAATCTAGCAACTATCAGAAATATCAAAATTCTGACATTGTGCATTATGTTTGCATTGTTCTTTCTATATAATATGTCATATGAAAATAATTTTGCAGTTTTTGTTATAAGAATACATTTACATGTAACGAGAAACATATGTACAAATATATATATGAGTGTTTCTGACGTATATGTATATACATCTAGTGCTTGATACACTTGTTATATGTATGTTCCAAGGACACTTATAAATCCTTGGTATGTTCGAACGGTATATTTTACTGTAAACCACGAATTGAAAAATGAAACAAATATCACCACATTATACAACATACCAGCTGTGAACTGATATTTTGACACCTGACGTGAGCTAATCAACAAAGCATGACAGGTCACAGCTCATTAGTCTCGGTTGACCACGCGTTTTAGTTACTGCAGTATACAGGTATAGAAATTAACGCAGCACGACATTGGCTATTCGGAAGATACCTCATATCTGCTGTTTGGATTAGAAATAGACATATTCAGTCTCAATATTTCCCGTTTGACCCGTGCATGATTTATTTTTCAATTTAAGACACCAATGAATGAACTTGAGCGAAATATTAACAAGTCGTTGGATTTACTGTATTATTTGAAAGCTGAATGTAGAAATGGATCAAAAATATCACTCCTGCTAAATTATAAATATTTGTGATATTCCGGTTCTCAAAACTTGGAATATAGAATCAGAAATATATGTTTCTGATAGAATTAAATCCGCCAAATCACAGTAGAATTAAATGATAATCATGTACTTATATACTGATAATTAAGTATTACATGTGTATTAATAAAGTCA
This sequence comes from Argopecten irradians, assembly GCF_041381155.1. Lineage (NCBI taxonomy): Eukaryota > Metazoa > Mollusca > Bivalvia > Pectinida > Pectinidae > Argopecten > Argopecten irradians. Next base: position 36,893 of record NW_027187603.1, on the reverse strand, counting down.
ACTGATCGATTTCAGACAACGCAATTTTGAATTACATAATCAAGAACATATCTACGTCCTTGATATAATATTAATGTATATAAGGTTCAAAACATCGCGGATATACAACGTAAGTGTATCGTTAGGTATATTTTATTGTGTGTAACCATTTACATCTACGCAAGGACCGTGTGTAATATAAATTTTCAAGATTTTTTCAAGATTTTATTTACTCACTCAGACACACAAAATAGTGTATAACAAGAGGTCAGACATTTTTAACAGAATGGATGCATGACAGACAAAATGTAACATTATTTGCAGAGAAAATATGGAAAAATACATACATTTTAACATTTCATAATTGTAACTATAAATATAATAAACTTATCTACTACATAATCACAATACTGGGTGATACAAGTGTGTTATAATAACTTGACTATTTTTTGGATGAACAAACTGACATTAATATATAGTTTCTTATAAAATATTGAGAACATTCCTTTCATTTTGTAGAAATTAGGATTTCTGTGATAGTAATTTTTGGATATATTTACTACGCAATTGGGCTACATTATGGTTGTTACACACACATAAAAAATGGAACTCGTCTCCAGTACCTGCGCTACAAAGTGGACATACTCTATCTTGACGTTGTATCCCAGTCCATCTTCTAGTTTCAACCGGAAATTTTATATTTGAGGTTCTAAATTTACATATTGTTTTCCTGTCTTTTACATTTAACCGCATAAGATAATCTTCGAATCCAAAATGGTATTTAAATATAGAGTGTGTCCGTCCTCTCGGCGTGTTTTCTAATTGGTTAAACCATGTTTGTATAAATTGGTCTTGCAATTTTTGAGTAATAATTGAATGTAGATATTTAATATTAGGTAAACAATTTCTCTGATGTATCCAAACAAAACTTAATCCAACACTGTCTAAAATATTTTTAACATATTTCATCCATTTAAACTCAATCTGACCAGTTACATGGAGAGTATACATCAATTTGTACATAAAATTAAACAGTTTGCTTTCATTGGATAGAAGAGTATACCAAAATTTTATCATGTTTAGTTTTATATTAACAGTAAGAGGATACCTGCCGGCTTCTCCGTAAATCATAAAATTAGATGTATTTTTTGGTAGACCAAGAATTCTTTTACAGAACTGTAGATGTATTTTTTCTAACATACTTGTATTTTCGTACCCCCATATTTCACATGAATATGGTAATATTGGAGTAACTAATGAATCGAATAACTTAAGTTGTATATCAACCGGTAAATTAATATTTCTTATCTTACGGTAAAGAGCAAAAAGTGCTTTATTGGCTTGAATACTCAATTGCTTTTTGGCAGCTGTGAAGCTTCCATTGTAGTTAAATAGTACACCTAAGTATGAGAAAGAATCTTGAATATCTAGTTGCTTTTTGAACACCAAAAATCGGTTTCTTCCTGTAGGTTTTCGTTTTGCAAAAATTACAACTTTTGTTTTCTTTGTGTTAACCTCAAGTTTCCATTTTTGACAATATTCTTCAAACATATTTAACATATTTGGTAAACCAGTCGCTGTTTCGGACATTAAAACAGTGTCGTCAGCGTATAGAATAATAAACAGATGAATACACCAGAGGAGGAAAACAAAAGGAACTTTGCTGCTGACTTTTGTAATTTGGTGAATAGAAAACTCCAAACCCAGCTGATTTCTCCTGGAGATATTCAAGCTATTCACAGAATACCGTGGACAGACCCTCACAAACCTAAGCCAATAGTCGCCAAATTCTGGAAGAAGGATGTGAGGAACTCTGTAATTAGGAAGAAGAAGGTCCTTACTGACACCGTCAGGTTAGTGGACGATGTGACCAAAGACAATGTGTTGCTTGTTAAAAGTTTAAAGGACAATCCCGATGTGGATAATGCCTGGTATTTTAACGGGAAAGTATTCGCTGAAAGTGGTGGACGCAAAAAGCAGATAGACTTGTTTGACAAAGTTTCGGATATTTTCCATAAATGAAAAGTGTGATCAGGTGACTTGGCTTATATATTTTGTGATCTGTGTTTGATTCTAAATGTGTATGAGTGAAATTTCCAATAATTAAGAATTTATCAGTGCTTACCGGTATATACTGATTCATTATTCTGTGTCTATGGAATTACCAAGATAGATTATGTAGTTTTTCTCATTTTGATTACTAAAATTGTACATAATTTTTTTTCACACTAGCTCATATCTATAATAATCAAAGTCCATGGTACTCCCTGGTGGGTTTTTTTCTTAATGCAAATTAATATACATGTGTACATAAATAAATATATACATAGTATATACATAAATAGTATATATATTTTTTTTTTCTTCTCTTTGTCATGTACTATATATGACATATCTGCTACGAGATATTGAAAGACAGACACATGTACAATATAAATTTGGAAATATGCTTATAACTGCAATACTGGTTCAAATTATTATAATACATAAACAATTGCATATGATATAGTCTCAATAGATCTTTATTTCGCACGTAGTAGTTTGAGCAGCTGGTAAAGTACATGTATACATTATATGGTGTAAATAGTCCATAGCTAAATTATCTTACCTAAATTTAGTGATTGGTTGTTCAGTCAAATGCCAGTATTCGATTTAATTGATTAATTAATATTAGAGACTAATTCATTCACTCGTTATGTTTTTTAATAGCTCAAATGAGTTCCTTTCTTATATATGTGTTTGTAAGTGTATTTTCTGGGTTTTTTTGGGTTTTTTTTTGTTTTTGTTTTTGTTTTTTTTTTATCCCCCAATTCCCTCCCAAATAAATGATGACTTATAAATGTTGTTCTTTATCCGGATATGATACCAGCTTTATTTAAATTTTTACAATATACCAATAGCAATCGAAACTCCTCGGATGTAAACTTAACGAAAGTTATTATGGAATGAGACCACAATTACATACTTCCGGTTTCAGTACCCACAAATGAAGTCCCTTCAGAAATGTATGTATTTTATGAAAACATGCAGCATGCCCCTGTGAACTTGGTATTTGCCAACAAATTTAATGTAGATGTGTAGTGTATATGTCAAATTAACTGTTATAGTGTAAAATACTGAATTTTCTTATGTTTTTATTGCTCCAGGATCCTGTGTAAAAAGTCCTGTTTTGACCCCAACCCATGACCCGGATGTATATAATTGGCACATGGTGACACTTGATGACAGATATCTTGAGAAAATGCCGGTCATGTTAGGTTGAAACTTTCAGAATTTGTTCCTCGGATATTGACCTTGACCAGGTTAGATGGAAACTTGTCAACGAAATTTTGGGAATTTATTATGAATTTTAACGTTACAATGAAACATATAGCAGAGTTAATTGTGGTCTCGGTCCTTAATGAAAAGCTTCAGAATTCACATTTTTCTGTCTCAGATCCACATTTTTTAACCAAATGTCTTGACAATTGGCAGACTTGTACAAATAGATATGACCTACTAGCTGTTAAAGTTCTGTTAAGAAATGATTACAAATTTAACTTAAAATTAAAATTAAAATTAAAATTTAAATGTTTTTATTTTATTTGATTCATGTCAAATGACAGCTATATTTAGGATCTAATTAGCATATATTGTAATTTCATGTATTCCTACACCATAATTTAAAAGTTAAAATGGAGGATTTTTTCAAATTGTATCAGGACAAAGTGTTTGAAAATTCAACTATAAGCCAGGAAAATGGACTCTGCAGGATTTGGACAGGATCATTAACAAAAAACACGAAATATGGCTTAATTTCATTTAAGGACCCAGTAGATTTGAAATGGAAGAAGAAGCATGCACATAGGCTTGCAGTTATTGTGTTTCTTAAAGATTTGAATTTGAAAAGTGATGCTGATTGCTCACACCTGTGTCATAATAGTTTATGTGTGAACACTGACCATTTTAGTGTTAAACCACATTATATTAACAATAATAGACTGCATTGTTTAAATTCAGGTGTATGTTCTGGTCATTTGGGGTTTAGGGAATGTATGCTTGATTTGAAAATTTGATTGTTAATTTATTTATTTGTCATATTAGGGTATTAGCTATTGTGTCAAGGACACAACATTGTTGAATGTGAATGGTGGGATCCAGCTGGCCTTTCCTGTAGTCGGACTTCCGAGCAGACTTGGACTTTTTTGCACGTTCCTTATACTGTTCAGCTACTGATGCCAGACTTCTCTTTCGGACCGTTGGTTTGTATTGGTATTCCCGTCGGACCGTTGGTTTGTATTGGTATTCCCGTTGATAGATTTCCTCTGTGCTGAGTTGATTGAGCTTGTGCTTGACCTCCCCATACAGAGTACCACCAAAATATTGAACTTTCTGCTGTATGGCTATGCTTGCGGTGTTGTTAAGTGTTAATATTGTGTTATCCAATCTTCCCTCTGCATTTCTCCCGAAGTTCTGGTGCTTTGGTAGAGCCACATTTATGCTCCGGTGACAGCCTTCATTCTTCTGGGTAGATGTGTTTAGCCTCATTGATGTGACAGCTTCTGTGCTGAGTCTCATTTTGAGGAGCTCTAATAGTAAACTCTGGTCTTCTGGTGTCATCTGAAGGTGATGTATCTGGTTCGAACTCAGGAACATTGAACGTAGCCACCAGTTGTCGCCGTCATCTCTAGAGCACACTACAGAATGTTGTTTGCATTTAGCACAGTCACCAGCATAGCACGAAACAGTGGCATCTAGCACGGAGGGTAACAGGCTTGTGATAGTGTATATGTCTCCCTTGTGTGTTTTCATCAATGATTTGAAAACCAAACTACTTCTGGCTTTCAAGTCTTGTGAAAATATCTTCTGCACATGTGCTCTCATCTGTCTGGTACGGCCTTGAAACATGGACTCGCTGAACTTAGCACTGTTGCATTTCCGGAACTGTGCTCTGCCAACGTGTGTTGGGTCAGCCAGTCTCTTCACTTTCCACATTGGATGCAAGGCTTTCATGGCTTCCTCCAGGCCTTTGGCTCCCGTTCCGTCCCCATCCGTCGTAGCATATCTTATCAGCACACCCTGACTGGTAAGCTGGTCTCCGATGTCCTTTCCCATGGCATACTCGGAAAGGCCGTCATGTCGTTCGATGTTGGCTGTACAGTCAGGGTGACCACCAGGACACTTGACGTCATAGCCTTTCCCTCTCAGCCAAGCACCTGTCCAGCACAGTTTGTTGTGCAGAGCACGGCCCAGTATGTACTTTTTTGGTGTACATGTCTCGATACCGAGGCTGATTCCCTGAGAGGCATTCAGTCCGGGCTTCTTAGCACTGCCAAATGTTGTGCTGTTGTATCGGCCATCTACTGCTAGTCCAATGGTGCTCGGTGACTCGTCTCCTCTCAGGGTGTTGGCTTCTACCACCAGTTTGGTCTTCTCTGACATGTCTTTTTTATTCAAGGCTGTAATATCTCTGGACACTTGGTTTGCTTGGCGCTGCATTCCACTCTTGGCCCCTGCTGGTATATTCAGGTGCCCTAAAATCAGTCGGGCTCCTTTGGTGCTGACAGCCTGGCCACACAAAGCTGAGGGCAGGTACTTGTTGATTAAGGCTGGCTTTGGTCCGCGCTTGTTCGAGTCCGCTTCCCTGTACAGCTTGTACAGTGGTGACCTGCATTGACACGTCTCACATTTTACAGCACAGCTCCATCCCAGGGCCCTCCTACGCTCAGTGTCCAGTTTAAAGTCTGGTACTTGGCAATTCTGGTCTGTCTGTGAGGCATGGAGGCTTATCACATTGTTCCACATCTCCACCATTAGCACAACATCTACAATTCGGTTTCCTTCTATTTCAGGAATTTCTGAGTCTGGCTCTTTTGGTGGACTGCATGCAGGACGCAGGATCCTTGTTGGACAGGGTCGGTCTTCAGAGTCAGCAGATACCAGGGATAGGCCGTCTGAACTAGGCTTGGTTACCAGCTCCATTTCCTTGGTAGTCAGTCTTCTGGTAAGCACTGGTGTCGTTTCCCTTGGTACAGGTGTGTTGGATTCTTTCCCTGATGTCTGTCCCTTATTTGTTGGTACATTACCAGGCTTGAAATAAGTTTGTCTTCTCAATCTTTCTCCTTTCATGTTGGCTTTTACTGTTGCAAGTAGCAATGGTCAGTCTGTACTGGTCAGAAGTTCTCAGGACAATGAATTTAGGTGATGTGTAAATATTGTGATATACACAATCATTGTCTGTATCAGAACAATCATCAGTTGTGTTTCAGAAGCTGTGAGAGCCTTGTCATTTAAGATAAAAGCCCTACAGGGCACCCCCCTGCCTTTGGCACATAGGGTTAAGTGCTGTCTGTATACAAGTGTCTGTTAGTGAGGCCATGGGTGGTCATTTGCTGTGATTGGTCAATGGAAGTCTTTACTGTTGTCTATAGATAATTTCTTGTCTCATCTGAGAATTATTAGTGCTTAAAAACATTGTAAATATTCATTTAAATTCAAAACTTTGGGAAATTTTTCAAAAAATTGATTTAAATTTGCTTTAAATTAAAGTTAAAACTTAATATGAAAAACCAGTTTGTAAACATTATATGCAGAAATTATTGCAGATTCGATTTCAGTTTACAGAACTGAAATATGTCAATTATTGAAAAATCTGTTTCATTTTTCCTAACACATGTTAAGTGAAATATGTAATGTAAATGTGTGTAAAATTGGGCAAGGATTCTCAGTGTAAGGGGGGGGGGGGTAATTAAAGTCTCTCTAACTCATGTTCTATTTGTCTTAGAGTAATTCTGTTTTCACAGAGTTGTTGCAAATAGCTTCTAGTTTATGAAAATACCTATTTTATATTTTTCAAAAATTTAGTGTCCTATAATAGGACTGAGACCACAATTACATACTTCCGGTTTCAGTACCCACGAATGAAGTCCCTTCAGAAATGTATGTATTTTATGAAAACATGCAGCATGCCCCTGTGAACTTGGTATTTGCCAACAAATTTAATGTAGATGTGTAGTGTATATGTCAAATTAACTGTTATAGTGTAAAATACTGAATTTTCTTATGTTTTTATTGCTCCAGGATCCTGTGTAAAAAGTCCTGTTTTGACCCCAACCCATGACCCGGATGTATATAATTGGCACATGGTGACACTTGATGACAGATATCTTGAGAAAATGCCGGTCATGTTAGGTTGAAACTTTCAGAATTTGTTCCTCGGATATTGACCTTGACCAGGTTAGATGGAAACTTGTCAACGAAATTTTGGGAATTTATTATGAATTTTAACGTTACAATGAAACATATAGCAGAGTTAATTGTGGTCTCGGTCCTTAATGAAAAGCTTCAGAATTCACATTTTTCTGTCTCAGATCCACATTTTTTAACCAAATGTCTTGACAATTGGCAGACTTGTACAAATAGATATGACCTACTAGCTGTTAAAGTTCTGTTAAGAAATGATTACAAATTTAACTTAAAATTAAAATTAAAATTAAAATTTTAAAATGTTTTTATTTTATTTGATTCATGTCAAATGACAGCTATATTTAGGATCTAATTAGCATATATTGTAATTTCATGTATTCCTACACCATAATTTAAAAGTTAAAATGGAGGATTTTTTCAAATTGTATCAGGACAAAGTGTTTGAAAATTCAACTATAAGCCAGGAAAATGGACTCTGCAGGATTTGGACAGGATCATTAACAAAAAACACGAAATATGGCTTAATTTCATTTAAGGACCCAGTAGATTTGAAATGGAAGAAGAAGCATGCACATAGGCTTGCAGTTATTGTGTTTCTTAAAGATTTTGAATTTGAAAAGTGATGCTGATTGCTCACACCTGTGTCATAATAGTTTATGTGTGAACACTGACCATTTTAGTGTTAAACCACATTATATTAACAATAATAGACTGCATTGTTTAAATTCAGGTGTATGTTCTGGTCATTTGGGGTTTAGGGAATGTATGCTTGATTTGAAAATTTGATTGTTTATTTATTTTATTTGTCATATTAGGGTATTAGCTATTGTGTCAAGGACACAACATTGTCCGACTACCACCACGTGGAGGTTCCCTCTTTAGGTAGTCATATATATGTAACATTTTTTGTTACATATTTTGGTTAATTCAGAATTCAGATGTTATTGTAACCAAAATGTCTCTAATAAATTCTCTTTGTCACTCCTTCTCAGTATTGGTGATCCTGAGGTTGATTGTCTCCCCTGCATTGGTGAATGGTGGGATCCAGCTGGCCTTTCCTGTAGTCGGACTTCCGAGCAGACTTGGACTTTTTTGCACGTTCCTTATACTGTTCAGCTACTGATGCCAGACTTCTCTTTCGGACCGTTGGTTTGTATTGGTATTCCCGTTGATAGATTTCCTCTGTGCTGAGTTGATTGAGCTTGTGCTTGACCTCCCCATACAGAGTACCACCAAAATATTGAACTTTCTGCTGTATGGCTATGCTTGCGGTGTTGTTAAGTGTTAATATTGTGTTATCCAATCTTCCCTCTGCATTTCTCCCGAAGTTCTGGTGCTTTGGTAGAGCCACATTTATGCTCCGGTGACAGCCTTCATTCTTCTGGGTAGATGTGTTTAGCCTCATTGATGTGACAGCTTCTGTGCTGAGTCTCATTTTGAGGAGCTCTAATAGTAAACTCTGGTCTTCTGGTGTCATCTGAAGGTGATGTATCTGGTTCGAACTCAGGAACATTGAACGTAGCCACCAGTTGTCGCCGTCATCTCTAGAGCACACTACAGAATGTTGTTTGCATTTAGCACAGTCACCAGCATAGCACGAAACAGTGGCATCTAGCACGGAGGGTAACAGGCTTGTGATAGTGTATATGTCTCCCTTGTGTGTTTTTCATCAATGATTTGAAAACCAAACTACTTCTGGCTTTCAAGTCTTGTGAAAATATCTTCTGCACATGTGCTCTCATCTGTCTGGTACGGCCTTGAAACATGGACTCGCTGAACTTAGCACTGTTGCATTTCCGGAACTGTGCTCTGCCAACGTGTGTTGGGTCAGCCAGTCTCTTCACTTTCCACATTGGATGCAAGGCTTTCATGGCTTCCTCCAGGCCTTTGGCTCCCGTTCCGTCCCCATCCGTCGTAGCATATCTTATCAGCACACCCTGACTGGTAAGCTGGTCTCCGATGTCCTTTCCCATGGCATACTCGGAAAGGCCGTCATGTCGTTCGATGTTGGCTGTACAGTCAGGGTGACCACCAGGACACTTGACGTCATAGCCTTTCCCTCTCAGCCAAGCACCTGTCCAGCACAGTTTGTTGTGCAGAGCACGGCCCAGTATGTACTTTTTTGGTGTACATGTCTCGATACCGAGGCTGATTCCCTGAGAGGCATTCAGTCCGGGCTTCTTAGCACTGCCAAATGTTGTGCTGTTGTATCGGCCATCTACTGCTAGTCCAATGGTGCTCGGTGACTCTATCTCCTCTCAGGGTGTTGGCTTCTACCACCAGTTTGGTCTTCTCTGACATGTCTTTTTTATTCAAGGCTGTAATATCTCTGGACACTTGGTTTGCTTGGCGCTGCATTCCACTCTTGGCCCCTGCTGGTATATTCAGGTGCCCTAAAATCAGTCGGGCTCCTTTGGTGCTGACAGCCTGGCCACACAAAGCTGAGGGCAGGTACTTGTTGATTAAGGCTGGCTTTGGTCCGCGCTTGTTCGAGTCCGCTTCCCTGTACAGCTTGTACAGTGGTGACCTGCATTGACACGTCTCACATTTTACAGCACAGCTCCATCCCAGGGCCCTCCTACGCTCAGTGTCCAGTTTAAAGTCTGGTACTTGGCAATTCTGGTCTGTCTGTGAGGCATGGAGGCTTATCACATTGTTCCACATCTCCACCATTAGCACAACATCTACAATTCGGTTTCCTTCTATTTCAGGAATTTCTGAGTCTGGCTCTTTTGGCGGACTGCATGCAGGACGCAGGATCCTTGTTGGACAGGGTCGGTCTTCAGAGTCAGCAGATACCAGGGATAGGCCGTCTGAACTAGGCTTGGTTACCAGCTCCATTTCCTTGGTAGTCAGTCTTCTGGTAAGCACTGGTGTCTTTCCCTTGGTACAGGTGTGTTGAATTCTTTCCCTGATGTCTGTCCCTTATTTGTTGGTACATTACCAGGCTTGAAATAAGTTTGTCTTCTCAATCTTTCTCCTTTTATGTTGGCTTTTACTGTTGCAAGTAGCAATGGTCAGTCTGTACTGGTCAGAAGTTCTCAGGACAATGAATTTAGGTGATGTGTAAATATTGTGATATACACAATCATTGTCTGTATCAGAACAATCATCAGTTGTGTTTCAGAAGCTGTGAGAGCCTTGTCATTTAAGATAAAAGCCCTACAGGGCACCCCCCCGCCTTTGGCACATAGGGTTAAGTGCTGTCTGTATACAAGTGTCTGTTAGTGAGGCCATGGGTGGTCATTTGCTGTGATTGGTCAATGGAAGTCTTTACTGTTGTCTATAGATAATTTCTTGTCTCATCTGAGAATTATTAGTGCTTCATTTAAATTAAAAACTTTGGGAAATTTTTCAAAAAATTGATTTAAATTTGCTTTAAATTAAAGTTAAAACTTAATATGAAAAACCAGTCTGTAAACATTATATGCAGAAATTATTGCAGATTTGATTTCAGTTTACAGAACTGAAATATGTCAATTATTGAAAAATCTGTTTCATTTTTCCTAACACATGTTAAGTGAAATATGTAATGTAAATGTGTGTAAAATTGGGCAAGGATTCTCAGTGTAAGGGGGGGGGTAATTAAAGTCTCTCTAACTCATGTTCTATTTGTCTTCGAGTAATTCTGTTTTCACAGAGTTGTTGCAAATAGCTTCTAGTTTATGAAAATACCTATTTTATATATTTTCAAAAAATACATACTTCCGGTTTCAGTACCCACAAATGAAGTCCCTTCAGAAATGTATGTATTTTATGAAAACATGCAGCATGCCCCTGTGAACTTGGTATTTGCCAACAAATTTAATGTAGATGTGTAGTGTATATGTCAAATTAACTGTTATAGTGTAAAATACTGAATTTTCTTATGTTTTTATTGCTCCAGGATCCTGTGTAAAAAGTCCTGTTTTGACCCCAACCCATGACCCGGATGTATATAATTGGCACATGGTGACACTTGATGACAGATATCTTGAGAAAATGCCGGTCATGTTAGGTTGAAACTTTCAGAATTTGTTCCTCGGATATTGACCTTGACCAGGTTAGATGGAAACTTGTCAACGAAATTTTGGGAATTTATTATGAATTTTAACGTTACAATGAAACATATAGCAGAGTTAATTGTGGTCTCGGTCCTTAATGAAAAGCTTCAGAATTCACATTTTTCTGTCTCAGATCCACATTTTTTAACCAAATGTCTTGACAATTGGCAGACTTGTACAAATAGATATGACCTACTAGCTGTTAAAGTTCTGTTAAGAAATGATTACAAATTTAACTTAAAATTAAAATTAAAATTAAAATTTTAAAATGTTTTTATTTTATTTGATTCATGTCAAATGACAGCTATATTTAGGATCTAATTAGCATATATTGTAATTTTATGTATTCCTACACCAAATTTAAAAGTTAAAATGGAGGATTTTTTCAAATTGTATCAGGACAAAGTGTTTGAAAATTCAACTATAAGCCAGGAAAATGGACTCTGCAGGATTTGGACAGGATCATTAACAAAAAACAGGAAATATGGCTTAATTTCATTTAAGGACCCAGTAGATTTGAAATGGAAGAAGAAGCATGCACATAGGCTTGCAGTTATTGTGTTTCTTAAAGATTTGAATTTGAAAAGTGATGCTGATTGCTCACACCTGTGTCATAATAGTTTATGTGTGAACACTGACCATTTTAGTGTTGAACCACATTATATTAACAATAATAGACTGCATTGTTTAAATTCAGGTGTATGTTCTGGTCATTTGGGGTTTAGGGAATGTATGCTTGATTTGAAAATTTGATTGTTTATTTATTTATTTGTCATTTGAGGGTATTAGCTATTGTGTCAAGGACACAACATTGTCCGACTACCACCACGTGGAGGTTCCCTCTTTAGGTAGTCATATATATGTAACATTTTTTGTTACATATTTTGGTTAATTCAGAATTCAGATGTTATTGTAACCAAAATGTCTCTAATAAATTCTCTTTGTCACTCCTTCTCAGTATTGGTGATCCTGAGGTTGATTGTCTCCCCTGCATTGGTGAATGGTGGGATCCAGCTGGCCTTTCCTGTAGTCGGACTTCCGAGCAGACTTGGACTTTTTTGCATGTTCCTTATACTGTTCAGCTACTGATGCCAGACTTCTCTTTCGGACCGTTGGTTTGTATTGGTATTCCCGTTGATAGATTTCCTCTGTGCTGAGTTGATTGAGCTTGTGCTTGACCTCCCCACACAGAGTACCACCAAAATATTGAACTTTCTGCTGTATGGCTATGCCTGCGGTGTTGTTAAGTGTTAATATTGTGTTATCCAATCTTCCCTCTGCATTTCTCCCGAAGTTCTGGTGCTTTGGTAGAGCCACATTTATGCTCCGGTGACAGCCTTCATTCTTCTGGGTCGATGTGTTTAGCCTCATTGATGTGACAGCTTCTGTGCTGAGTCTCATTTTGAGGAGCTCTAATAGTAAACTCTGGTCTTCTGGTGTCATCTGAAGGTGATGTATCTGGTTCGAACTCAGGAACATTGAACGTAGCCACCAGTTGTCGCCGTCATCTCCAGAGCACACTACAGAATGTTGTTTGCATTTGGCACAGTCACCAGCATAGCACGAAACAGTGGCATCTAGCACGGAGGGTAACAGGCTTGTGATAGTGTCTATGTCTCCCTTGTGTGTTTTCATCAATGACTTGAAAACCAAACTACTTCTGGCTTTCAAGTCTTGTGAAAATATCTTCTGCACATGTGCTCTCATCTGTCTGGTACGGCCTGGAAACATGGACTCGCTGAACTTAGCACTGTTGCATTTCCGGAACAGTGCTCTGCCAACGTGTGTTGGGTCAGCCAGTCTCTCCACTTTCCACATTGGATGCAAGGCTTTCATGGCTTCCTCCAGGCCTTTGGCTCCCGTTCCGTCCCCATCTGTCGTAGCATATCTTATCAGCACACCCTGACTGGTAAGCTGGTCTCCGATGTCCTTTCCCATGGCATACTCGGAAAGGCCGTCATGTCGTTCGATGTTGGCTGTACAGTCAGGGTGACCACCAGGACACTTGACGTCATAGCCTTTCCCTCTCAGCCAAGCACCTGTCCAGCACAGTTTGTTGTGCAGAGCACGGCCCAGTATGTACTTTTTTGGTGTACATGTCTCGATACCGAGGCTGATTCCCTGAGAGGCATTCAGTCCGGGCTTCTTAGCACTGCCAAATGTTGTGCTGTTGTATCGGCCATCTACTGCTAGTCCAATGGTGCTCGGTGACTCGTCTCCTCTCAGGGTGTTGGCTTCTACCACCAGTTTGGTCTTCTCTGACATGTCTATTTTATTCAAGGCTGTAATATCTCTGGACACTTGGTTTGCTTGGCGCTGCATTCCACTCTTGGCTCCTGCTGGTATATTCAGGTGCCCTAAAATCAGTCGGGCTCCTTTGGTGCTGACAGCCTGGCCACACAAAGCTGAGGGCAGGTACTTGTTGATTAAGGCTGGCTTTGGTCCGCGCTTGTTCGAGTCCGCTTCCCTGTACAGCTTGTACAGTGGTGACCTGTATTGACACTTCTCACATTTTACAGCACAGCTCCATCCCAGGGCCCTCCTACGCTCAGTGTCCAGTTTAAAGTCTGGTACTTGGCAATTCTGGTCTGTCTGTGAGGCATGGAGGCTTATCACATTGTTCCACATCTCCACCATTAGCACAACATCTACAATTCGGTTTCCTTCTATTTCAGGAATTTCAGAGTCTGGCTTCTTTTGGTGGACTGCATGCAGGACGCAGGATCCTTGTTGGACAGGGTCGGTCTTCAGAGTCAGCAGATACCAGGGATAGGCTGTCTGATCTAGGCTTGGTTACCAGCTCCATTTCCTTGGTAGTCAGTCTTCTGGTAAGCACTGGTGTTGTTTCCCTTGGTACAGGTGTGTTGGATTCTTTCCCTGATGTCTGTCCCTTATTTGTTGGTACATTACCAGGCTTGAAATAAGTTTGTCTTCTCAATCTTTCTCCTTTCATGTTGGCTTTTACTGTTGCAAGTAGCAGTGGTCAGTCTGTACTGGTCAGAAGTTCTCAGGACAATGAATTTAGGTGATGTGTAAATATTGTGATATACACAATCATTGTCTGTATCAGAACAATCATCAGTTGTGTTTCAGAAGCTGTGAGAGCCTTGTCATTTAAGATAAAAGCCCTACAGGGCACCCCCCCCCTGCCTTTGGCACATAGGGTTAAGTGCTGTCTGTATACAAGTGTCTGTTAGTGAGGCCATGGGTGGTCATTTGCTGTGATTGGTCAATGGAAGTCTTTACTGTTGTCTATAGATAATTTCTTGTTTCATCTGAGGATTATTAGTGCTTAAAAACATTGTAAATATTCATTTAAATTCAAAACTTTGGGAATTTTTTCAAAAAATTGATTTAAGTTTGTTTTAAATTAAAGTTAAAACTTAATATGAAAAACCAGTCTGTAAACATTATATGCAGAAATTATTGCAGATTTGATTTCAGTTTACAGAACTGAAATATGTCAATTATTGAAAAAATCTGTTTCATTTTTCCTAACACATGTTAAGTGAAATATGTAATGTAAATGTGTGTAAAATTGGGCAAGGATTCTCAGTGTAAGGGGGGGGTAATTAAAGTCTCTCTAACTCATGTTCTATTTGTCTTAGAGTAATTCTGTTTCACAGAGTTTTGCACAGAGTTGTTGCAAAATAGCTTCTAGTTTATGAAAATACCTATTTTTCATATTTTTCAAAAATTTTTTAGTCTCCATGCCCCTGTGAACTTGGTATTTGCCAACAAATTTAATGTAGATGTGTAGTGTATATGTCAAATTAACTGTTATAGTGTAAAATACTGAATTTTCTTATGTTTTTATTGCTCCAGGATCCTGTGTAAAAAGTCCTGTTTTGACCCCAACCCATGACCCGGATGTATATAATTGGCACATGGTGACACTTGATGACAGATATCTTGAGAAAATGCCGGTCATGTTAGGTTGAAACTTTCAGAATTTGTTCCTCGATAACCTGACAGTTAGATGCTTCAGAATTCACATTTTTCTGTCTCAGATCCACATTTTTTAACCAAATGTCTTGAAAATTGGCAGACTTGTACAAATAGATATGACCTACTAGCTGTTAAAGTTCTGTTAAGAAATGATTACAAATTTAACTTAAAATTAAAATTAAAATTAAAATTTTAAAATGTTTTTATTTTATTTGATTCATGTCAAATGACAGCTATATTTAGGATCTAATTAGCATATATTGTAATTTTATGTATTCCTACACCATAATTTAAAAGTTAAAATGGAGGATTTTTTCAAATTGTATCAGGACAAAGTGTTTGAAAATTCAACTATAAGCCAGGAAAATGGACTCTGCAGGATTTGGACAGGATCATTAACAAAAAACAGGAAATATGGCTTAATTTCATTTAAGGACCCAGTAGATTTGAAATGGAAGAAGAAGCATGCACATAGGCTTGCAGTTATTGTGTTTCTTAAAGATTTGAATTTGAAAAGTGATGCTGATTGCTCACACCTGTGTCATAATAGTTTATGTGTGAACACTGACCATATTAGTGTTGAACCACATTATATTAACAATAATAGACAGCATTGTTTAAATTCAGGTGTATGTTCTGGTCATTTGGGGTTTAGGGAATGTATGCTTGATTTGAAAATTTGATTGTTTATTTATTTATTTGTCATTTGAGGGTATTAGCTATTGTGTCAAGGACACAACATTGTCCGACTACCACCACGTGGAGGTTCCCTCTTTAGGTAGTCATATATATGTAACATTTTTTGTTACATATTTTGGTTAATTCAGAATTCAGATGTTATTGTAACCAAAATGTCTCTAATAAATTCTCTTTGTCACTCCTTCTCAGTATTGGTGATCCTGAGGTTGATTATCTCCCCTGCATTGGTGAATGGTGGGATCCAGCTGGCCTTTCCTGTAGTCGGACTTCCGAGCAGACTTGGACTTTTTTGCATGTTCCTTATACTGTTCAGCTACTGATGCCAGACTTCTCTTTCGGACCGTTGGTTTGTATTGGTATTCCCGTTGATAGATTTCCTCTGTGCTGAGTTGATTGAGCTTGTGCTTGACCTCCCCACACAGAGTACCACCAAAATATTGAACTTTCTGCTGTATGGCTATGCCTGCGGTGTTGTTAAGTGTTAATATTGTGTTATCCAATCTTCCCTCTGCATTTCTCCCGAAGTTCTGGTGCTTTGGTAGAGCCACATTTATGCTCCGGTGACAGCCTTCATTCTTCTGGGTCGATGTGTTTAGCCTCATTGATGTGACAGCTTCTGTGCTGAGTCTCATTTTGAGGAGCTCTAATAGTAAACTCTGGTCTTCTGGTGTCATCTGAAGGTGATGTATCTGGTTCGAACTCAGGAACATTGAACGTAGCCACCATTGTCGCCGTCATCTCCAGAGCACACTACAGAATGTTGTTTGCATTTGGCACAGTCACCAGCATAGCACGAAACAGTGGCATCTAGCACGGAGGGTAACAGGCTTGTGATAGTGTCTATGTCTCCCTTGTGTGTTTTCATCAATGACTTGAAAACCAAACTACTTCTGGCTTTCAAGTCTTGTGAAAATATCTTCTGCACATGTGCTCTCATCTGTCTGGTACGGCCTGGAAACATGGACTCGCTGAACTTAGCACTGTTGCATTTCCGGAACAGTGCTCTGCCAACGTGTGTTGGGTCAGCCAGTCTCTCCACTTTCCACATTGGATGCAAGGCTTTCATGGCTTCCTCCAGGCCTTTGGCTCCCGTTCCGTCCCCATCTGTCGTAGCATATCTTATCAGCACACCCTGACTGGTAAGCTGGTCTCCGATGTCCTTTCCCATGGCATACTCGGAAAGGCCGTCATGTCGTTCGATGTTGGCTGTACAGTCAGGGTGACCACCAGGACACTTGACGTCATAGCCTTTCCCTCTCAGCCAAGCACCTGTCCAGCACAGTTTGTTGTGCAGAGCACGGCCCAGTATGTACTTTTTTGGTGTACATGTCTCGATACCGAGGCTGATTCCCTGAGAGGCATTCAGTCCGGGCTTCTTAGCACTGCCAAATGTTGTGCTGTTGTATCGGCCATCTACTGCTAGTCCAATGGTGCTCGGTGACTCGTCTCCTCTCAGGGTGTTGGCTTCTACCACCAGTTTGGTCTTCTCTGACATGTCTATTTTATTCAAGGCTGTAATATCTCTGGACACTTGGTTTGCTTGGCGCTGCATTCCACTCTTGGCTCCTGCTGGTATATTCAGGTGCCCTAAAATCAGTCGGGCTCCTTTGGTGCTGACAGCCTGGCCACACAAAGCTGAGGGCAGGTACTTGTTGATTAAGGCTGGCTTTGGTCCGCGCTTGTTCGAGTCCGCTTCCCTGTACAGCTTGTACAGTGGTGACCTGTATTGACACTTCTCACATTTTACAGCACAGCTCCATCCCAGGGCCCTCCTACGCTCAGTGTCCAGTTTAAAGTCTGGTACTTGGCAATTCTGGTCTGTCTGTGAGGCATGGAGGCTTATCACATTGTTCCACATCTCCACCATTAGCACAACATCTACAATTCGGTTTCCTTCTATTTCAGGAATTTCAGAGTCTGGCTCTTTTGGTGGACTGCATGCAGGACGCAGGATCCTTGTTGGACAGGGTCGGTCTTCAGAGTCAGCAGATACCAGGGATAGGCCGTCTGAACTAGGCTTGGTTACCAGCTCCATTTCCTTGGTAGTCAGTCTTCTGGTAATTATAAGCACTGGTGTTGTTGCCCTTGGTACAGGTGTGTTGGATTCTTTCCCTGATGTCTGTCCCTTATTTGTTGGTACATTACCAGGCTTGAAATAAGTTTGTCTTCTCAATCTTTCTCCTTTCATGTTGGCTTTTACTGTTGCAAGTAGCAGTGGTCAGTCTGTACTGGTCAGAAGTTCTCAGGACAATGAATTTAGGTGATGTGTAAATATTGTGATATACACAATCATTGTCTGTATCAGAACAATCATCAGTTGTGTTTCAGAAGCTGTGAGAGCCTTGTCATTTAAGATAAAAGCCCTACAGGGCACCCCCCCCCTGCCTTTGGCACATAGGGTTAAGTGCTGTCTGTATACAAGTGTCTGTTAGTGAGGCCATGGGTGGTCATTTGCTGTGATTGGTCAATGGAAGTCTTTACTGTTGTCTATAGATAATTTCTTGTTTCATCTGAGGATTATTAGTGCTTAAAAACATTGTAAATATTCATTTAAATTCAAAACTTTGGGAATTTTTTCAAAAAATTGATTTAAGTTTGTTTTAAATTAAAGTTAAAACTTAATATGAAAAACCAGTCTGTAAACATTATATGCAGAAATTATTGCAGATTTGATTTCAGTTTACAGAACTGAAATATGTCAATTATTGAAAAATCTGTTTCATTTTTCCTAACACATGTTAAGTGAAATATGTAATGTAAATGTGTGTAAAATTGGGCAAGGATTCTCAGTGTAAGGGGGGGTAATTAAAGTCTCTCTAACTCATGTTCTATTTGTCTTAGAGTAATTCTGTTTTCACAGAGTTGTTGCAAATAGCTTCTAGTTTATGAAAATACCTATTTTATATTTTTCAAAAATTTAGTCTCCTATAATAGGACTGAATTTTCTTATGTTTTTATTGCTCCAGGATCCTGTGTAAAAAGTCCTGTTTTGACCCCAACCCATGACCCGGATGTATATAATTGGCACATGGTGACACTTGATGACAGATATCTTGAGAAAATGCCGGTCATGCTAGGTTGAAACTTTCAGAATTTGTTCCTCGGATATTGACCTTGACCAGGTTAGATGGAAACTTGTCAACGAAATTTTGGGAATTTATTATGAATTTTAACGTTACAATGAAACATATAGCAGAGTTAATTGTGGTCTCGGTCCTTAATGAAAAGCTTCAGAATTCACATTTTTCTGTCTCAGATCCACATTTTTTAACCAAATGTCTTGAAAATTGGCAGACTTGTACAAATAGATATGACCTACTAGCTGTTAAAGTTCTGTTAAGAAATGATTACAAATTTAACTTAAAATTAAAATTAAAATTAAAATTTTAAAATGTTTTTATTTTATTTGATTCATGTCAAATGACAGCTATATTTAGGATCTAATTAGCATATATTGTAATTTTATGTATTCCTACACCATAATTTAAAAGTTAAAATGGAGGATTTTTTCAAATTGTATCAGGACAAAGTGTTTGAAAATTCAACTATAAGCCAGGAAAATGGACTCTGCAGGATTTGGACAGGATCATTAACAAAAAACAGGAAATATGGCTTAATTTCATTTAAGGACCCAGTAGATTTGAAATGGAAGAAGAAGCATGCACATAGGCTTGCAGTTATTGTGTTTCTTAAAGATTTGAATTTGAAAAGTGATGCTGATTGCTCACACCTGTGTCATAATAGTTTATGTGTGAACACTGACCATATTAGTGTTGAACCACATTATATTAACAATAATAGACAGCATTGTTTAAATTCAGGTGTATGTTCTGGTCATTTGGGGTTTAGGGAATGTATGCTTGATTTGAAAATTTGATTGTTTATTTATTTATTTGTCATTTGAGGGTATTAGCTATTGTGTCAAGGACACAACATTGTCCGACTACCACCACGTGGAGGTTCCCTCTTTAGGTAGTCATATATATGTAACATTTTTTGTTACATATTTTGGTTAATTCAGAATTCAGATGTTATTGTAACCAAAATGTCTCTAATAAATTCTCTTTGTCACTCCTTCTCAGTATTGGTGATCCTGAGGTTGATTATCTCCCCTGCATTGGTGAATGGTGGGATCCAGCTGGCCTTTCCTGTAGTCGGACTTCCGAGCAGACTTGGACTTTTTTGCATGTTCCTTATACTGTTCAGCTACTGATGCCAGACTTCTCTTTCGGACCGTTGGTTTGTATTGGTATTCCCGTTGATAGATTTCCTCTGTGCTGAGTTGATTGAGCTTGTGCTTGACCTCCCCACACAGAGTACCACCAAAATATTGAACTTTCTGCTGTATGGCTATGCCTGCGGTGTTGTTAAGTGTTAATATTGTGTTATCCAATCTTCCCTCTGCATTTCTCCCGAAGTTCTGGTGCTTTGGTAGAGCCACATTTATGCTCCGGTGACAGCCTTCATTCTTCTGGGTCGATGTGTTTAGCCTCATTGATGTGACAGCTTCTGTGCTGAGTCTCATTTTGAGGAGCTCTAATAGTAAACTCTGGTCTTCTGGTGTCATCTGAAGGTGATGTATCTGGTTCGAACTCAGGAACATTGAACGTAGCCACCAGTTGTCGCCGTCATCTCCAGAGCACACTACAGAATGTTGTTTGCATTTGGCACAGTCACCAGCATAGCACGAAACAGTGGCATCTAGCACGGAGGGTAACAGGCTTGTGATAGTGTCTATGTCTCCCTTGTGTGTTTTCATCAATG
The DNA here is from genome assembly GCF_041381155.1 of Argopecten irradians. Taxonomy (NCBI): domain Eukaryota; kingdom Metazoa; phylum Mollusca; class Bivalvia; order Pectinida; family Pectinidae; genus Argopecten; species Argopecten irradians. Next base: position 16,275 of record NW_027187603.1, on the reverse strand, counting down.
ACTTGAAAACCAAACTACTTCTGGCTTTCAAGTCTTGTGAAAATATCTTCTGCACATGTGCTCTCATCTGTCTGGTACGGCCTGGAAACATGGACTCGCTGAACTTAGCACTGTTGCATTTCCGGAACAGTGCTCTGCCAACGTGTGTTGGGTCAGCCAGTCTCTCCACTTTCCACATTGGATGCAAGGCTTTCATGGCTTCCTCCAGGCCTTTGGCTCCCGTTCCGTCCCCATCTGTCGTAGCATATCTTATCAGCACACCCTGACTGGTAAGCTGGTCTCCGATGTCCTTTCCCATGGCATACTCGGAAAGGCCGTCATGTCGTTCGATGTTGGCTGTACAGTCAGGGTGACCACCAGGACACTTGACGTCATAGCCTTTCCCTCTCAGCCAAGCACCTGTCCAGCACAGTTTGTTGTGCAGAGCACGGCCCAGTATGTACTTTTTTGGTGTACATGTCTCGATACCGAGGCTGATTCCCTGAGAGGCATTCAGTCCGGGCTTCTTAGCACTGCCAAATGTTGTGCTGTTGTATCGGCCATCTACTGCTAGTCCAATGGTGCTCGGTGACTCGTCTCCTCTCAGGGTGTTGGCTTCTACCACCAGTTTGGTCTTCTCTGACATGTCTATTTTATTCAAGGCTGTAATATCTCTGGACACTTGGTTTGCTTGGCGCTGCATTCCACTCTTGGCTCCTGCTGGTATATTCAGGTGCCCTAAAATCAGTCGGGCTCCTTTGGTGCTGACAGCCTGGCCACACAAAGCTGAGGGCAGGTACTTGTTGATTAAGGCTGGCTTTGGTCCGCGCTTGTTCGAGTCCGCTTCCCTGTACAGCTTGTACAGTGGTGACCTGTATTGACACTTCTCACATTTTACAGCACAGCTCCATCCCAGGGCCCTCCTACGCTCAGTGTCCAGTTTAAAGTCTGGTACTTGGCAATTCTGGTCTGTCTGTGAGGCATGGAGGCTTATCACATTGTTCCACATCTCCACCATTAGCACAACATCTACAATTCGGTTTCCTTCTATTTCAGGAATTTCAGAGTCTGGCTCTTTTGGTGGACTGCATGCAGGACGCAGGATCCTTGTTGGACAGGGTCGGTCTTCAGAGTCAGCAGATACCAGGGATAGGCCGTCTGAACTAGGCTTGGTTACCAGCTCCATTTCCTTGGTAGTCAGTCTTCTGGTAATTATAAGCACTGGTGTTGTTGCCCTTGGTACAGGTGTGTTGGATTCTTTCCCTGATGTCTGTCCCTTATTTGTTGGTACATTACCAGGCTTGAAATAAGTTTGTCTTCGCAATCTTTCTCCTTTCATGTTGGCTTTTACTGTTGCAAGTAGCAGTGGTCAGTCTGTACTGGTCAGAAGTTCTCAGGACAATGAATTTAGGTGATGTGTAAATATTGTGATATACACAATCATTGTCTGTATCAGAACAATCATCAGTTGTGTTTCAGAAGCTGTGAGAGCCTTGTCATTTAAGATAAAAGCCCTACAGGGCACCCCCCCCCTGCCTTTGGCACATAGGGTTAAGTGCTGTCTGTATACAAGTGTCTGTTAGTGAGGCCATGGGTGGTCATTTGCTGTGATTGGTCAATGGAAGTCTTTACTGTTGTCTATAGATAATTTATTGTCTCATCTGAGGATTATTAGTGCTTAAAAACATTGTAAATATTCATTTAAATTCAAAACTTTGGGAAATTTTTCAAAAAATTGATTTAAGTTTGTTTTAAATTAAAGTTAAAACTTAATATGAAAAACTAGTCTGTAAACATTATATGCAGAAATTATTGCAGATTTGATTTCAGTTTACAGAACTGAAATATTTCAATTATTGAAAAATCTGTTTCATTTTTCCTAACACATGTTAAGTGAAATATGTAATGTAAATGTGTGTAAAATTGGGCAAGGATTCTCAGTGTAAGGGGGGGGTAATTAAAGTCTCTCTAACTCATGTTCTATTTGTCTTAGAGTAATTCTGTTTTCACAGAGTTGTTGCAAATAGCTTCTAGTTTATGAAAATACCTATTTTATATTTTTCAAAAATTTAGTCTCCTATAATAGGATGGAGACCACAATTACATACTTCCGGTTTCAGTACCCACGAATGAAGTCCCTTCAGAAATGTATGTATTTTATGAAAACATGCAGCATGCCCCTGTGAACTTGGTATTTGCCAACAAATTTAATGTAGATGTGTAGTGTATATGTCAAATTAACTGTTATAGTGTAAAATACTGAATTTTCTTATGTTTTTATTGCTCCAGGATCCTGTGTAAAAAGTCCTGTTTTGACCCCAACCCATGACCCGGATGTATATAATTGGCACATGGTGACACTTGATGACAGATATCTTGAGAAAATGCCGGTCATGCTAGGTTGAAACTTTCAGAATTTGTTCCTCGGATATTGACCTTGACCAGGTTAGATGGAAACTTGTCAACGAAATTTTGGGAATTTATTATGAATTTTAACGTTACAATGAAACATATAGCAGAGTTAATTGTGGTGGTCTCGGTCCTAGAATTCACATTTTTCTGTCTCAGATCCACATTTTTTAACCAAATGTCTTGAAAATTGGCAGACTTGTACAAATAGATATGACCTACTAGCTGTTAAAGTTCTGTTAAGAAATGATTACAAATTTAACTTAAAATTAAAATTAAAATTAAAATTTTAAAATGTTTTTATTTTATTTGATTCATGTCAAATGACAGCTATATTTAGGATCTAATTAGCATATATTGTAATTTTATGTATTCCTACACCATAATTTAAAAGTTAAAATGGAGGATTTTTTCAAATTGTATCAGGACAAAGTGTTTGAAAATTCAACTATAAGCCAGGAAAATGGACTCTGCAGGATTTGGACAGGATCATTAACAAAAAACAGGAAATATGGCTTAATTTCATTTAAGGACCCAGTAGATTTGAAATGGAAGAAGAAGCATGCACATAGGCTTGCAGTTATTGTGTTTCTTAAAGATTTGAATTTGAAAAGTGATGCTGATTGCTCACACCTGTGTCATAATAGTTTATGTGTGAACACTGACCATATTAGTGTTGAACCACATTATATTAACAATAATAGACAGCATTGTTTAAATTCAGGTGTATGTTCTGGTCATTTGGGGTTTAGGGAATGTATGCTTGATTTGAAAATTTGATTGTTTATTTATTTATTTGTCATTTTTATTTGTCATTTGAGGGTATTAGCTATTGTGTCAAGGACACAACATTGTCCGACTACCACCACGTGGAGGTTCCCTCTTTAGGTAGTCATATATATGTAACATTTTTTGTTACATATTTTGGTTAATTCAGAATTCAGATGTTATTGTAACCAAAATGTCTCTAATAAATTCTCTTTGTCACTCCTTCTCAGTATTGGTGATCCTGAGGTTGATTGTCTCCCCTGCATTGGTGAATGGTGGGATCCAGCTGGCCTTTCCTGTAGTCGGACTTCCGAGCAGACTTGGACTTTTTTGCATGTTCCTTATACTGTTCAGCTACTGATGCCAGACTTCTCTTTCGGACCGTTGGTTTGTATTGGTATTCCCGTTGATAGATTTCCTCTGTGCTGAGTTGATTGAGCTTGTGCTTGACCTCCCCACACAGAGTACCACCAAAATATTGAACTTTCTGCTGTATGGCTATGCCTGCGGTGTTGTTAAGTGTTAATATTGTGTTATCCAATCTTCCCTCTGCATTTCTCCCGAAGTTCTGGTGCTTTGGTAGAGCCACATTTATGCTCCGGTGACAGCCTTCATTCTTCTGGGTCGATGTGTTTAGCCTCATTGATGTGACAGCTTCTGTGCTGAGTCTCATTTTGAGGAGCTCTAATAGTAAACTCTGGTCTTCTGGTGTCATCTGAAGGTGATGTATCTGGTTCGAACTCAGGAACATTGAACGTAGCCACCAGTTGTCGCCGTCATCTCCAGAGCACACTACAGAATGTTGTTTGCATTTGGCACAGTCACCAGCATAGCACGAAACAGTGGCATCTAGCACGGAGGGTAACAGGCTTGTGATAGTGTCTATGTCTCCCTTGTGTGTTTTCATCAATGACTTGAAAACCAAACTACTTCTGGCTTTCAAGTCTTGTGAAAATATCTTCTGCACATGTGCTCTCATCTGTCTGGTAGCGGCCTGGAAACATGGACTCGCTGAACTTAGCACTGTTGCATTTCCGGAACAGTGCTCTGCCAACGTGTGTTGGGTCAGCCAGTCTCTCCACTTTCCACATTGGATGCAAGGCTTTCATGGCTTCCTCCAGGCCTTTGGCTCCCGTTCCGTCCCCATCTGTCGTAGCATATCTTATCAGCACACCCTGACTGGTAAGCTGGTCTCCGATGTCCTTTCCCATGGCATACTCGGAAAGGCCGTCATGTCGTTCGATGTTGGCTGTACAGTCAGGGTGACCACCAGGACACTTGACGTCATAAGCCTTTCCCTCTCAGCCAAGCACCTGTCCAGCACAGTTTGTTGTGCAGAGCACGGCCCAGTATGTACTTTTTTGGTGTACATGTCTCGATACCGAGGCTGATTCCCTGAGAGGCATTCAGTCCGGGCTTCTTAGCACTGCCAAATGTTGTGCTGTTGTATCGGCCATCTACTGCTAGTCCAATGGTGCTCGGTGACTCGTCTCCTCTCAGGTTGTTGGCTTCTACCACCAGTTTGGTCTTCTCTGACATGTCTATTTTATTCAAGGCTGTAATATCTCTGGACACTTGGTTTGCTTGGCGCTGCATTCCACTCTTGGCTCCTGCTGGTATATTCAGGTGCCCTAAAATCAGTCGGGCTCCTTTGGTGCTGACAGCCTGGCCACACAAAGCTGAGGGCAGGTACTTGTTGATTAAGGCTGGCTTTGGTCCGCGCTTGTTCGAGTCCGCTTCCCTGTACAGCTTGTACAGTGGTGACCTGTATTGACACTTCTCACATTTTACAGCACAGCTCCATCCCAGGGCCCTCCTACGCTCAGTGTCCAGTTTAAAGTCTGGTACTTGGCAATTCTGGTCTGTCTGTGAGGCATGGAGGCTTATCACATTGTTCCACATCTCCACCATTAGCACAACATCTACAATTCGGTTTCCTTCTATTTCAGGAATTTCAGAGTCTGGCTCTTTTGGTGGACTGCATGCAGGACGCAGGATCCTTGTTGGACAGGGTCGGTCTTCAGAGTCAGCAGATACCAGGGATAGGCCGTCTGAACTAGGCTTGGTTACCAGCTCCATTTCCTTGGTAGTCAGTCTTCTGGTAAGCACTGGTGTCGTTTCCCTTGGTACAGGTGTGTTGGATTCTTTCCCTGATGTCTGTCCCTTATTTGTTGGGTACATTACCAGGCTTGAAATAAGTTTGTCTTCGCAATCTTTCTCCTTTCATGTTGGCTTTTACTGTTGCAAGTAGCAGTGGTCAGTCTGTACTGGTCAGAAGTTCTCAGGACAATGAATTTAGGTGATGTGTAAATATTGTGATATACACAATCATTGTCTGTATCAGAACAATCATCAGTTGTGTTTCAGAAGCTGTGAGAGCCTTGTCATTTAAGATAAAAGCCCTACAGGGCACCCCCCCTGCCTTTGGCACATAGGGTTAAGTGCTGTCTGTATACAAGTGTCTGTTAGTGAGGCCATGGGTGGTCATTTGCTGTGATTGGTCAATGGAAGTCTTTACTGTTGTCTATAGATAATTTTCTTGTCTCATCTGAGGATTAATAGTGCTTAAAAAACATTGTAAATATTCATTTAAATTCAAAACTTTGGGAAATTTTTCAAAAAATTGATTTAATGTTTGTTTTAAATTAAAGTTAAAACTTAATATGAAAAAAAAAAAAAAAAAACCAGTCTGAGAACATTAATATGCAGAAATTATTGCAGATTTGATTTCAGTTTACAGAACTGAAAGTATGTCAATTTATTGAAAAATCTGTTTCATTTTTCCTAACACATGTTAAGTGAAATATGTAATGTAAATGTGTGTAAAATTGGGCAAGGATTCTCTAGTAAGGGGGGGGGGGTAATTTCAGTAGAGTAACGTTTTTCACAGAGTTGTTGCAAATAGTCCTATTTTATATTTTTCAAAAAATTTAGAAATAGGACTGAGACCGACAATTACATACTTTCCGGTTGACCCACTTGAATGAAGTCCCTTCAGAAATGTATGTATTTTATGAAAACATGCAGCATGCCCCTGCCTGAACTTGGTATTTGCCAACAAATTTAATGTAGATGTGTAGTGTATATGTCATTTTAACTGTTATAGTGTGAAATACTGAATTTTCTTATGTTTTTATTGCTCCAGGATCCTGTGTAAAAAGTCCTGTTTTTGACCCCAACCCATGACCCGGATGTATATAATTGGCACATGGTGACACTTGATGACAGATATCTTGAGAAAATGCCGGTCATGAGAAATTCAGAATTTGTTCCTCGGATATTGACCTTGACCAGTTAGATGGAAACTTGTGAACGAAATTTTGGGAATTTATTATGAATTTTAACGTTACAATGAAACATATAGCAGAGTTAATTGTGGTCTCGGTCGGTCTCAGATCCACATTTTTAAATAACCAAATGTCTTGAAAATTGGCAGACTTGTAACAAATATGATATGACCTACTAGCTGTTAAAGTTCTGTTAAGAAATGATTACAAATTTAACTTAAAATTAAAATTAAAATTAAAATTTTTAAAATGTTTTTTATTTTATTTGATTCATGTCCAAATGACAGCTATTATTTAGGATCTATATTAGCAGATATTGTTAATTTTTATGTATTCCCTACACCATAGATTTAAAAGTTAAAATTGGAGGATTTTTTTTCAAATGTATCAGGACAAAGTGTTTTGAAAATTCAACCGCGTAGTCAAGCCAGGAAAATGGACTCTTGCAGGATTTGGACAGGATCATTAACAAAAAAACAGGAAATCTGTCTTAAATTTCATTTAAGGAACCAGTAGATTTGAAATGTAAGATGAAGCATGCACATATGATTGCAGTTATTGTGTTTCTTAACAGATTTGAATTTTGAAAAGTGATGCTGATTGCTCACACCTGTGCTCATAATAGTTTATGTGTGAACACTGACCATATTATGTGTTGAACCACATTATATTTAACAATAATTAGACAGCATTGTTTTAAATTCAGGTGTATGTTACTGGTCATTTGGGGTTTAGGGAATGTATGCTTGATTTGAAAATTGATTGTTTATTTATTTTATTTGTCATTTGAGGGGTATTAGCTATTGTGTCAAGGACACAACATTGTCCGACTACCACCACGTGGAGGTTCCCTCTTTAGGTAGTCATATATATGTAAACATTTTTTGTTACATATTTTGGTTAATTCAGAATTCAGATGTTATTGTAACCAAAATGTCTCTAATAAATTCTCTTTGTCACTCCTTCTCAGTATTGGTGATCCTGAGGTTGATTGTCTCCCCTGCATTGGTGAATGGTGGGATCCAGCTGGCCTTTCCTGTAGTCCGGACTTCCGAGCAGACTTGGACTTTTTTGCATGTTCCTTATACTGTTCAGCTACTGATGCCAGACTTCTCTTTGGGGACCGTTGGTTTGTATTGGTATTCCCGTTGATAGATTTTCCCTCTGTGCTGAGTTGATTGAGCTTGTGCTTGACCTCCCCACACAGAGTACCACCAAAATATTGAACTTTCTGCTGTATGGCTATGCCTGCGGTGTTGTTAAGTGTTAATATTGTGTTTATTCCAATCTTCCCTCTGCATTTCTCCCGAAGTTCTGGTGCTTTGGTAGAGCCACATTTATGCTCCGGTGACAGCCTTCATTCTTCTGGGTCGATGTGTTTAGCCTCATTGATGTGACAGCTTCTGTGCTGAGTCTCATTTTGAGGAGCTCTAATAGTAAACTCTCTGGTCTTCTGGTGTCATCTGAAGGTGATGTATCTGGTTCGAACTCAGGAACATTGAACGTAGCCCACCAGTTGTCGCCGTCATCTCCAGAGCACACTACAGAATGTTGTTTGCATTTGGCACAGTCACCCAGCATAGCACGAAACAGTGGCATCTTAGCACGGAGGGGTAACAGGCTTGTGATAGTGTCTATGTCTCCCTTGTGCTGTTTTTCATTCAATGACTTGAAAACCAAACTACTTCTGGCTTACAAGTCTTGTGAAAATATCTTCTGCACATGTGCTCTCATCTGTCTGGTACGGCCTGGAAACCATGGACTCGCTGAACTTAGCACTGTTGCATTTCCGGAACAGTGCTCTGCCAACGTGTGGTTGAGGTCAGCCAGGTCTCTCCACTTACCACATTGGATGCAAGGCTTTCATGGCTTCCTCCAGGCCTTTGGCTCCCGTTCCGTCCCCATCTGTCTGTAGCATATCTTATCAGCACACCCTGACTGGTAAGCTGGTCTCCGATGTCCTTTCCCATGGCATACTCGTAAAGGCCGTCATGTCGTTCGTATGTTGGCTGTACAGTCAGGGTGACCACCAGGACACTTGACGTCATAGCCCTTTCCCTCTCAGCCAAGCACCTGTCCAGCACAGTTTTTTTGTTGTGCAGAGCACGGCCCAGTATGTACTTTTTTGGTGTACATGTCTCGATACCGAGGCTGATTCCCTGAGAGCGCATTCAGTCCGGGCTTCTTAGCACTGCCAAATGTTGTGCTGTTGTATCGGCCATCTACTGCTAGTCCAATGGTGCTCGGTGACTCGTTCTCCTCTCAGGGTGTTGGCTTCTACCACCAGTTTGGTCTTCTCTGACATGTGTCTGTTTTTATTCAAGGCTGTAATATCTCTGGACACTTGGTTTGCTTGGCGCTGCATTCCTACTCTTGGCTCTTCTGCTGGTATTATTCAGGTGCCCTAAAATCAGTCGGGACTCCTTTGGTGCTGACAGCCTGGCCACACAAAGCTGAGGGCAGGTACTTGTTGATTAAGGCTGGCTTTGGTCCGCGCTTGTTCGAGTCCCTGCTTCCCTGTACAGCTTGTACAGTGGTGACCTGTATTCACGACACTTCTCACATTGTTACAGCACAGCTCCATCCCAGGGCCTCCTGTTCACGCTCAGTGTCCAGTTTAAAAATCTGGTACTTGGCAATTCTGGTCTGTCTGTGAGGCATGGAAGGCTTATCACATTGTTCCACATCTCCACCATTAGCAACAACATCTACAATTCGAGTTTCCTTCTATTTCAGGAATTTTCAGAGTCCTGGCTCTCTTTTGGTGGACTAGCATGCACGGTACGCAGGATCCTTGTTGGACAGGGTCCGTCTTTCAGAGTCAGACAGATACCAGGGATAGGCCGTACATGAACTAGGACTTGGTTACCAGCTCCATTTCCTTGGTAGTCAGTCTTCTGGTAAGCACTGGTGTTGTTTCCCTTGGTACAGGTGTGTTGGATTCTTTCCCTGATGTCTGTCCCTTATTTGTTGGTACAATTACCAGGCTTGAAAATAAGTTTGTCTTCTCAATCTTTCTCCTTTCATGTTGGCTTTTACTGTTGCAAGTAGCAGTGGTTCAGTCTGTACTGGTCAGAAGTTCTCAGGACAATGAATTTTAGGTGATGTGTAAATATTGTGATATACACAATCATTGTCTGTATCAGAACAATCATCAGTTGTGTTTCAGAAGCTGTGAGAGCCTTGTCATTTAAGATAAAAGCCCTACAGGGCACCCCCCCCCCCCTGCCTTTGGCACATAGGGTTTAAGTGTGCTGTCTGTTATACAAGTGTCTGTTTTCCGCTCCGAGTGAGGCCGGACGGGATCCCCATGGGTGGTCATTTGCTGTGATTGGTCAATGGAAATGTCTTTACTGTTTGTCTATAGATAATTTCTTGTCTCATCCTGAGGAATTATTAGTGCTTAAAAACATTGTAAATATTCATTTAAATTCAAAACTTTGGGAAAATTTTTCAAAAAATTGATTTTAAATTTTGTTTAAAATTAAAGTTAAAACTTAACATGAAAAACCAGTCCTGTAAAACATTATATGCAGAAATTATTGCCAGATTTTTGATTTCAGTTTACAGAACTGAAATATGTCAATTATTGAAAAAATCTGTTGTTTCATTTTTCCTAAACACATTTAAGTATGAAATACATTGTGAATGTTAATGTAAATGTATGTAAAATTGGGCAAGGATTCTGAGTGTAAGGGGGGGGGGTAATTAAAGTCTCTTTATGCACTCATGTTATCAATTTGTTCTTAGAGTAATTCTGTTTTCACAGAGTTGTTGCAAATAGCTTCTAGTTTATGAAAATACCTATTTTATATTTTTCAAAAATTTAGTCTCCTATAATAGAAAAGCTTCAGAATTCACATACTTCCGGTTTCAGTAACCACGAATGAAGTCCCTTCAGAAATGTATGTATTTTATGAAAACATGCAGCATGCCCCTGTGAACTTGGTATTTGCCAACAAATTTAAATGTAGATGTGTAGTGTATATGTCATTTTAACTGTTATAGTGTGAAATAATACTGAATTTTCTTATGTTTTTATTGCTCCAGGATCCTGTGTAAAAAGTCCTGTTTTGACCCAAACCCATGACCCGGATGTATATAATTGGCACATGGTGACACTTGATGACAGATATCTTGAGAAAATGCCGGTCATGCTAGGTTGAAACTTTCAGAATTTTGTTCCTCGGATATTGACCTTGACCAGGTTAGGATGGAAACTTGTCAACGAAATTTTGGGAATTTATTATGAATTTTAACGTTACAATGAAACATATAGCAGAGTTAATTGTGGTCACGTGGCCCTTAATGAAAAGCTTCAGAATTCACAGGTTATTTATTCTCTGTCCAGATCCACATTTTTTAACCAAAATGTCTTGAAAATTGGCAGACTTGTACAAATAGATATGACCTACTAGCTGTTAAAGTTCTGTTACGAAATGATTACAAATTTAACTTAAAATTAAAATTAAAATTAAAATTTTAAAATGTTTTTATTTTATTTGATTCATGTCAAATGACAGCTATATTTAGGATCTAATTAGCATATATTGTAATTTTATGTATTCCTACACCATAATTTAAAAGTTAAAATGGAGGATTTTTTCAAATTGTATCAGGACAAAGTGTTTGAAAATTCAACTATAAGCCAGGAAAATGGACTCTGCAGGATTTGGACAGGATCATTAACAAAAAACAGGAAATATGGCTTAATTTCATTTAAGGACCCAGTAGATTTGAAATGGAAGAAGAAGCATGCACATAGGCTTGCAGTTATTGTGTTTCTTAAAGATTTGAATTTGAAAAGTGATGCTGATTGCTCACACCTGCCACTGTGTCATAATAGTTTATGTGTGAACACTGACCATATTAGTGTTTGAACCACATTATATTAACAATAATAGACAGCATTGTTTTAAATTCAGGTGTATGTTCTGGTCAATTTGGGGTTTAGGGAATGTATGCTTGATTTGAAAATTTGATTGTTTTATTTATTTATTTGTCATTTGAGGGTATTAGCTATTGTGTCAAGGACACAACATTTGTCCGACTACCACCACGTGGAGGTTCCCTCTTTAGGTAGTCATATATATGTAACATTTTTTGTTACATATTTTGGTTAATTATCAGAATTCAGATGTTATTGTAACCAAAATGTCTCTAATAAATTTCTCTTTGTCACTCCTTCTCAGTATTGGTGATCCTGAGGTTTGATTGTCTCCCCCTGCATTGGAGTGAATGATGGGAACCAAGCTGGCCTTCTCCGTGTAGTCAGGACTTCCCCGAGCAGTACTTGTATCTTTTATTGCATGTTACCTTATACTGTTCAGCTACTGATGCCAGACTTCTCTTTTCGGACCGTTGGTATATGTGTATTGTTATATATTTCCCCGTTGATAGATTTAAATCCTCTGTGCTGAGTTGATTTGAGCTTGTGCTTGACCTCCCCCACACAGAGTATCCACCAAAATATTGAACTTACTGCTGTATGGCTATGCCTGCGGTGTTGTTAAGTGTTAATATTGTGTTATCCAATCTTCCCTCTGCATTTCTCCCGAAGTTCAGGTGCTTAAGGTAGAGCCACATTTATGCTCCCTGTGACAGCCTACATTCTTCTGGGTCCGATGTGTTTTTAGCCTCATATGCTGTGACAGCTTCTGTTCTAGAGTTCGATCATTTTGAGGAGCTTCTAGATAGTAAACTCTGGTCTTCTGGTGTCATCTGAAGGTGATGTAACCTGGTTACGAACTACAGGAACATTGAACGTAGCCACCAGTTGTCGCCGTCATCTCCAGAGCACACTACAGAATGTTGTTTTGCATTTGTGCACAGTCACCAGCAAAGCACGAAACAGTGGCATCTAGCACGGAGGGTAACAGGCTTGTGATAGTGTCTATGTCTCCCTTGTGTGTTTTTCATCAATGACTTGAAAACCAAACTACTTCTGGCTTTCAAGTCTTGTGAAAATATCTTCTGCACATGTGCTCTCATCTGTCTGGTACGGCCTGGAAACATGGACTCGCTGAACTTAGCACTGTTGCATTTCCGGAACAGTGCTCTGCCAACGTGTGTGTTGGGTCAGCCAGTCTCTCCTCCACTTTCCACATTGGATGCAAGGCTTTCATGGCTTCCTCCAGGGCCTTTGGCTCCCGTTCCGTCCCCATCTGTCGTAGCATATCTTATCAGCACACCCTGACTGGTAAGCTGGTCTCCGATGTCCTTTCCCATGGCATACTCGGAAAGGCCGTCATGTCGTTCGATGTTGGCTGTACAGTCAGGGTGACCACCAGGACACTTGACGTCATAGCCTTTCCCTCTCAGCCAAGCACCTGTCCAGCACAGTTTGTTGTGCAGAGCACGGCCCAGTATGTACTTTTTTGTGTACATGTCTCCAGATACCGAGGCTGATTTCCCTGAGAGGCATTCAAGAGTCCGGGCTTCTTAGCACTGCCAAATGTTGTGCTGTTGTATCGGCCATACTACTGCTAGTCCAATGGTGCTCGGTGACTCGTCTCCTCTCAGGGTGTTTGGCTTCTACCACCAGTTTTGGTCTTCTCTGACATGTCTATTTTATTCAAGGCTGTAATATCTCTGGACACTTGGTTTGCTTGGCGCTGCATTCCACTCTTGTCTCCTGCTGGTATATATTCAGGTGCCCTAAAATCAGTCGGGCTCCTTTGGTGCTGACAGCCTGGCCACACAAAGCTGAGGGCAGGTACTTGTTGATTAAGGCTGGCTTTGGTCCGCGCTTGTTTCGAGTCCGCTTCCCTGTACAGCTTGTACAGTGGTGACCTGTATTGACACTTCTCACATTTTACAGCACAGCTCCATCCCCAGGGCCCTCCTACGCTCAGTGTCCAGTTTAAAGTCTGGTACTTGGTGACAATTCTGGTCTGTCTGTGAGGCATGGAGGCTTATCACATTGTTCCACATCTCCACCATTAGCACAACATCTACAATTCGGTTTTTCCTTCTATTTCAGGAATTTCAGAGTCTGGCTCTTTTGGATGGACTGCATGCAGGACGCAGGATCCTTGTTGGACAGGGTCGGTCTTCAGAGTCAGCAGATACCAGGGATAGGCCGTCCTGAACTAGGCTTGGTTACCAGCTCCATTTCCTTGGTAGTCAGTCTTCTGTAAAGGCACTGGGTGTTGTTTCCCTTGGTACAGGTGTGTTGGATTCTTTCCCTGATGTCTGTCCCTTATTTTGTTGGTACATTACCAGGCTTGAAATAAGTTTTGTCTTCCCAATCTTTTCTCCTTTCATGTTGGCTTTTACTGTTGCAAGTAGCAGTGGTCAGTCTGTACTGGTCAGAAGTTCTCAGGACAATGAATTTAGGTGATGTGTAAATATTGTGATATACACAATCATTGTCTGTATCAGAACAATCATCAGTTGTGTTTCAGAAGCTGTGAGAGCCTTGTCATTTAAGATAAAAGCCCTACAGGGCTCCCCCCCCTGCCTTTGGCACATAGGGGTTTTAAGTGCTGTCTGTATACAAGTGTCTGTTAGTGATAGGCCATTGGTGGCTTCTTTGCTGTGATTAGGTCATTGGAAGTCTTTTACTGTTGTTCTATAGATAAATTTGACTTGTCTCTATCTGAGAATTATTCATAGCTTAAAAACATTGTAAATATTCATTTATAATTCAAAACTTTGGGAAATTTTTCAAAAGAAAATAGATATACTAAAGAAGTGCTTTTAAATTAAAGTTAAAACTTAATATGAAAAACCTAGTTTTGTAAACAATTATATGCAGAAAAAAAATTATTGCAGATTCCGATTTCAGTTTACAGAAACTGAGAATATGTCAATTAAAAGAAAAAATCTTTCTTTTTCATTTTTTCCCCTAAAAACATGTTAAGTGAAATATTGTAATGTAAATGTGTTGTAAAATTGGGCAAGGATTCTCAGTCGTAAGTGGGTGTGGTAATTTAAATTCTCTCTAACTTCATGTTCCTAATTTGTCTTCGAGTAATTCAGTGTATTTTCACAAGAGTTTGTTTGCAAATAGCTTCTAGTGTTATGAAGAATAACATATTTTATATTATTTCAAAAAATTTACATACTTCCGGTTTTTGCATTACCGCACAAATGAATCCCTATCAGAATGGTAATGTATTTTAAGAAAAACATTGCGAGCATGCCCCTGTGACAACTTGGTATTTTCCAACAAATTTAATGTAGATGTGTAGTGTATAATTACAACATTAACTGTTATACTTGAGTAAGAATACTGAATTTTCTTATGTTTTTATGCTCCGGATCCTTGTAAAAAAGTCCTGTTTTGACACCCAACCGCATGACCCGGATGTATATAATTGGCACATGGTGACACTTGATGACAGATATCTTGAGAAAATGCCGGTCATGCTAGGTTGAAACTTTCAGAATTTGTTCCTCGGATATTGACCTTGACCAGGTTAGATGGAAACTTGTCAACGAAATTTTGGGAATTTATTATGAATTTTAACGTTACAATGAAACATATAGCAGAGTTAATTGTGGTCTCGGTCCTTAATGGAAAGAGCTCTCATGAATTTCACATTTTTCTGTCTCAGATCCACATTTTTTAACCAAATGTCTTGAAAATTGGCAGACTTGTACAAATAGATATGACCTACTAGCTGTTAAAGTTCTGTTAAGAAATGATTACAAATTTAACTTAAAATTAAAATTAAAATTAAATTTTTTTTAAAATGTTTTTATTTTATTTGATTCATGTCAAATGACAGCTATATTTAGGATCTAATTAGCATATATTGTAATTTTATGTATTCCTACACCATAATTTAAAAGTTAAAATGGAGGATTTTTTCAAATTGTATCAGGACAAAGTGTTTGAAAATTCAACTATAAGCCAGGAAAATGGACTCTGCAGGATTTGGACAGGATCATTAACAAAAAAAAAAACAGGAAATATGGCTTAATTTCATTTAAGGACCCAGTAGATTTGAAATGGAAGAAGAAGCATGCACATAGGCTTGCAGTTATTGTGTTTCTTAAAGATTTGAATTTGAAAAGTGATGCTGATTGCTCACACCTGTGTCATAATAGTTTATGTGTGAACACTGACCATATTAGTGTTGAACCACATTATATTAACAATAATAGACAGCATTGTTTAAATTCAGCGTGTATGTTCTGGTCATTTGGGGTTTAGGGAATGTCATGCTTGATTTGAAAATTTGATTGTTTATTTTTTTATTTGTCATTTGAGGGTATTAGCTATTGTGTCAAGGACACAACATTGTCCGACTACCACCACGTGGAGGTTCCCTCTTTAGGTAGTCATATATATGTAACATTTTTTGTTACATATTTTGGTTAATTCAGAATTCAGATGTTATTGTAACCAAAATGTCTCTAATAAATTCTCTTTGTCACTCCTTCTCAGTATTGGTGATCCTGAGGTTGATTGTCTCCCCTGCATTGGTGAATGGTGGGATCCAGCTGGCCTTTCCTGTAGTCGGACTTCCGAGCAGACTTGGACTTTTTTGCATGTTCCTTATACTGTTCAGCTACTGATGCCAGACTTCTCTTTCGGACCGTTGGTTTGTATTGGTATTCCCGTTGATAGATTTCCTCTGTGCTGAGTTGATTGAGCTTGTGCTTGACCTTCCCACACAGAGTACCACCAAAATATTGAACTTTCTGCTGTATGGCTATGCCTGCGGTGTTGTTAAGTGTTAATATTGTGTTATCCAATCTTCCCTCTGCATTTCTCCCGAAGTTCTGGTGCTTTGGTAGAGCCACATTTATGCTCCGGTGACAGCCTTCATTCTTCTGGGTCGATGTGTTTAGCCTCATTGATGTGACAGCTTCTGTGCTG